>NC_041411.2:57351257-57401652 GCF_900747795.2 Erpetoichthys calabaricus
TATTCACTCCATGTTATCGTGCATTGCGCTGTCACTGGTATTTTGATAAAAGAATTTGAACAACATATAAGAAGCGTATAAATTATTAAACAGTAAAACATTAACATTTAAGAAGTAAAGTTACATTAAGTACTACTGCAGTGCCTTCGGGTATACCTCATTTTTTGTTTGCCTATTACATGCTTAAATGTATACATTTTTTGGTGTACCTACCCGAGAACACGCAACATATAACCGAGCGTGGAGAAGCATGGATTTTAAACACGCGTTGAGTTCATCTGCTGGTCTCCCTCGTGGAATAACTGGTAATGTTTGACTAAAATCTACAGCGAGTAAAACGACATTACCTCCTATTTTTTTTTTTTACGATCTCTGAGATCTTGCTTTTTTCGGTTCAAGGCTTCATAAGCTCTTTTATGTTGTATGGTGTATTTATCCCAAACCATCATCTTTGAATGTTGCAAGACTTTCGCCTTGTATGTAGATCGGGGTAATTACATTCATTGCATTCCTAGTCTGAATCACAATCTGATTGTATGGGTGGTTACCTGGCACTGTAGGGTTGCCACCCGTCCTTTAAAATACGGAATCGTGCCGCATTTGAGAATGAAATTGCGCGTCCCGTTTTGAATCAAAACGGGACGGGATTTGTCCCGTATTTTTTTATCATGTTTTTTAAAGCAGCGTCTCATGCAAATCATCCCACACGCATTTTATGAAGATGCCTCCTTTCCTACTTTTGATTGGGTAATACTTGATGTCATCGTTAGTTTGATTGGTCTTTTTAACTGTCCAGTGAGGAGGGCGGGTCTTTTAAGTAGAGTCTGCAAACTGTTGGCACTGAGATGTGGCACCCGCTGCAGTATGCGTCCCTTATTTTTTTGTATTAAAAGTGGTAACCCTACCTGGCAGGTAACACTTATGTTTGGTCATGAAGTCGTCTAAAATCCACCACGTGCCCTCTTGTAATTGCGAGAAGCAGATATATATAGCCAAATTCTCGCGCTTCGTTGCGGCGAAGTACTGCTTTTAATTTTTTAAGAAGAAAAGAAACCTTTTTAAACGGATCGAAAATATACCAATAACAATTTGTTAAGGACCTGTTTTTTTGTGAACCTCGCTTTTCACAGCTGTCGCGCTACGGCGTGTGTTTCGTTTATTTGACAGTATGTAGATCGTGGTAATTACATTCATGGCATTCATTTTCTGAATCACAATCTGACTGTATGGGTGGTTACCTGCCAGGTTACGCTTGTGGTTGGTCAGGAAGTCGCCTTACATCCGCCACGTGCCCTCTTTCTGTTCCAGAAGCTGATCATAGAATGGTTTTAATAGTTTACTTTCAAATAATGCAAAGAGTATGCGACACGTGTTTCTCCCTAATTCTGGGCTCATCAGGCATACACACTCACTGCATCCCCTCTCGTGAATCGAATCTCTATCGTCAGCGCCAGAGTTGAAGCCCCTAACGTTGCGGTCAGCAAGTCGGCTAACATCCTCCATGTGCCGTCTTTCAGTTGCGAGAAGCAGATCATAGAATGGTTGAAACTGTTGCCCCTAACGTTGCGCCATGGCGTGTGGTTCGTTTATACCTCGTGTCTTCTCATTAAACATTTATCTCGCGAATATGTTATTGCAATCCGCAGCGGGAGCGTTTCTATAAACTTAATTTAAACTTACGGTTTTACACCGTGCTTTGTTTCCCTTATGAACATGCTTGTATGCTTCACTCGCTCCCTTCTCAATTGTTTAATGAATTTTTTGCTCTTCGCTGTTTGCGGCTCTTCCTTCATTTCTCCCTACTGCGTTCTTTTATCTCGCGAATATGTTATTGCAATCCTTAACGGGAGCGTTTCAATAAACTTAATTAAACTTACGTTTTACACGGTGCTTTGTTTTCCCTTATGAAGATGCTTGTATGCTTCACTCGCTCCCTTCTCAATTGTTTAATGAATTTTTGTTCTTCGCTGTTTGCGGCTCTTACTTCATTTCTCCCCTACTGCATTCACAGTCTTTTCACGTGATTACGTGGGAGGCGTGATGACGTGACACTCAACTCCGCCTCCCACGGCCATCAAGCTGCCGTCCATTACAGTATATTGTCAAAAAAGAGGTTCCAGTTATGACCATTACGCGTTGAATTTCGAAATGAAACCTGCCTAACTTTTGTAAGTAAGCTATAAGGAATCAGCCTGCCAAATTTTAGCCTTCCACCTACACGGGAAGTTGGACAATTAGTGATGAGTGAGTGAGTCAGTCAGTCAGTCAGTCAGTCAGTGAGTCAGTGAGGGCTTTGCTTTTATTAATTAGTATAGATAAATAAAGGACTGCAAAGTGAACTGTGGTCATGTGTTTTCAGCAAAATGTTTAAAAAAAAGTGGTAACTATCTTAAAGTCAGGTAAGAAGAAAAGTGGAAACATCTGCTAAGCATTAAACAAATCGCAGAAGGAGCTTATACAATGAAGAGTGAAAAAACAATAAGAAGACAAGACACTGAAGCACTATAGACAGCCAAGGGGTAACATATATAACTTATTATTTCATGTTTGTATTTTACATGTATTTTATTTTCAATAAAACATTTATTTCATTTTTAACTTGTATAGTCCCTGCCAGCCCATTTTCAGCTTGTTCTTTATGAGCTTCTAGAGGAACTGAAAGAAGTAATTATTTAGAAGACGTATGAAGTATCAACAGCTCCTTATCTTTAACTTGGCTTTTATTTGAATTTTATTTTAGGACCATGGGGTTTGCGTGTTTTCACTAGTAAAATGGTGTTGTTGTGCAATGTCATCCTTCTATGTAAGGATTGGCAGCAAATTCTCACTTGGGCTAATAAGGTGGTAAGCACCCAAGTCTTTCTACCTCACAGTTAGTAATCCATTCCATGGTTAGCCCAGGCACCTAGCCCTGCTATCAGCATTAGTTGGCCGTTGCCTCCTCAAGGAGCTCCTCTGTCCAATAAGACACAAGACCTGCTGCCACTCTCATTGTTCAACATTTTCAGGGTTCCTGTTGAGCCTGTCCACCTCAAGGTAGCACCCTAGGTGGTACTTCGGTTACTCATCATCACCACTGATTGCATAGCCCCAATAGGCAATCTCCTACTCAGTCGTTCATTCCTTCACAATGCTGAGTTGAGAGTTAGTCTTTGAGGGAGACCAAGCAAATAACAATACCATCCATCCAATCCATTATCCACCGCTTATCCAAGGTCGGGTCGCGGAGGCAACTGCCTAAGCAGGGATCCCAGACCTCCCTCTCCCTGGCCACCTCCTCCAGCTCCTCTGGGAGGACCCCCGAGGCGTTCCAAGGCCAGCCGGGAGATATAATCCCTCCAGTGTGTTCTGGGTCTGCCCCGTGGCCTTCTCCCAGTGGGGCATGCCCAGAACACCCCCCCAGGGAGGCGTCCAGGGGGCATCCTAACCAGAAACCCGAATCACCTCAACTGACTCCTCTCAATGCGGAGGAGCAGCGACTCTACTCCAAGTCTCTCCAGGATAACTGAACTCCTCACCCTATCTCTAAGGGAAAGTCCAGCCACTCTGCGGAGAAAACTCATTTCGGCCACTTGTATACGCGATCTTGCTCTTTGGTCACTACCCAAAGCTCGTGGCCATAGATGAGGGTAGGAACGTAGATTGACTGGTAAATCAACAGCCTCACCTTTTGGCTCAGCTCTCTCTTCACCACAATGGACCGTTGCAGAGCCCGCATTACTGCGGATGCTGCACCGATCCATCTATCAACCTCCCACTCCATTCTTCCCTCACTTGTGAACAAGACCCCGAGATACTTCAACTCCTCCACTTGAGGCAGTACTGTGTTCCCAACCCGGAGAGAGCATTCCACCCTTTTCCGGCTGAGAACCATGGCCTCGGATTTAGAGGTGCTGGCTCTCATCCCCGCTGTTTCGCATTCTGCTAATAGCAGAGACGAGATTCTGAGGTCACCGAACAAGACCCCCTCCGCTCCTTGGCTGTGCCTAGAAATTCTATCAATATAACTATGAACAGAATCGGTGACAAAGGGCAGCCCTGTCGGAGTCCAACCTCACAGGAAACGAGTCCGACTTATTACCAGCAATGCGGACCAAGCTCCTACTCCATCCTGTACAGGGACTGGATGGTTTGTAACAACGAGCCTTGTACCCCCGTACTCTTGGAGCACACCCCACAGGATGCTTTGAGGGACATGGTCCGAATGCCTTCTCCAAATCACAAAACACATGTGGACTGGTTGGGCAAACTCCCATGCCCCCTCAGGATCCTGGCCAGGGTGTAGAGCTGATCCAGTGTTCCACGGCCAGGACGGAATCCGCATTGTTTTTCTTGAATCCGAGATTCGACCATCGACTGAACTCTCTTCTCCAGCACCCCTGAATAGACCTTACCGGGGAGGCTGAGGAGTGTGATCCCCCTATAGTTGGAGCAAATCCTCCGGTCACCTTCTTAAAAAGGGGAACCACCACCCCGGTTTGCCAATCCAGAGGCACTGCCCCGATGACATGCGATGTTGTAGAGACGTGTCAACCAGGACAGCCCCCACAACATCCAGAGCCTTGAGGAACCCAGAGTGAACCTTGTCCACTCCAGGGACCCTGCACCTCGGAGATTTTTAACTACCTCTGCGACCTCAGCCCCTGTTATGGACGGCCCCCCCCTCCCCCCCCACACCCACCCACCCACCCCTCCGACCCTCCTCCAGCTCTGCTTCTCTAAGGAAGGCATGCTGGTGGGATTGAGAAGATCCTCAAAGTATTCCTTCCACCGGTCAATAACGTCTGCAGTTGAAGTCAGCAGGGCCCCATCTCCACTGTACACAGTGTTGGTGGAGCACCGCTTTCCTCTCCTGAGGCGTCTGACAGTTTGCCAGAACCTTCTCGGTGCCGACCGAAAGTCATTTTCCATGGCTTCCCCCAAACTCCTCCCATGCCCGAGTTTTTGCCTCTGCAACAGCCGATGCCACCACAACGCTTGGCCCGCCAGTACCCCTGAGCTGCCTCTGGAGTCCCACTGGTCAACCAGACCCAATAGGACTCTTTCTTCAGCATGACGGCCTCTCGAACCTTAGATGTCCACCACCAGGTTCGGTGGATTGCCGCCACAAGAGGCACCGACAACCTTGCGGCCACAGCCTCCTTCTGCTGCTCTCGACAATGGAGGCTCGGAACATGGCCCATTCAGACTCAATGTCCTTGGCATCCCTCAGAATGATGTTGAAGTTCTGTCGGAGGTGGTAGTTAAAGAATCTTTCTGACCAGTTCCTCCGCCAGACGTCCCCAGCAGACCCTCATTATTCGTTTGGGTCTGCCTTGGTCTGTCCGGCAGCCTCTCCCGCCATCTGATCCAACTTACCACCAGGTGGTGATCAGTTGACAGCTCAGCCCCTCTCTTCACCGAGTGTCTAAGACATAAGGTCGCAGATCTGATGACATGATTACAAAGTCGATCAGAGCTGCGACCTTGGGCATCCTGGCACCAAGTGCACTGTATGGACACCATTATGCTCAAACATGGTGTTCGTTATGGACAATCCATGGCCAGCACAGAAGTCCAACAACTGAACACCACTCGAGTTTAGATCAGGGAGGCCGTTCCTCCCAATCACACCTCTCCAGGTTTCACTGTCATTGCCAACCGTGAGCGTTTAAGTCTCCCAGTAGGATGACCACAGTCCCCAGGAGCTGCGCCTCGCAGCGCTCTTCCAGGGACTCCAAGAAGGCTGGGTACTCTGAACTGCTGTTCGGCGCATAAGTGCAAACAACAGTCAGAATCCTCTCCCCCAACTCGAAGGGCGTAGGGAAACAACCCTCTCATCCAACGGGGAGAACCCCAACTAACAGGCCTTGAGCCGGGGGACCATAAGCAAGCCCACCCCCTGCCCGACGCCTCTCACCCACAGCAACTCCAGAGTGGGAACAAAGTCCAGCCTCTCTCAAGAGGAATGGTTCCAGAGCCCAGGACCATGCATGGAGGTGAGTCTGACTATATCTAGCCGGTACCTCTCAACCTCTCGCACCAGTTCGGCTCCTTCCCTGCCAAAGAGGTACCATTCCATGTCCCAAAAGCCAGGTTTCGGCAACTAAAGGGTCGGAACGCCAGAGTTCCCGCCTTCGGCTACCACCCATATCACATTGCACCTGACCCCTATGGCCTCTCTTGCAGGTGGTGGGCCCACAAGAGAAAGCGGAACCACGTTGCTCCTTCAGGCTGAGCCCAGCTGGGCCCCATGGTCGAAAGGTCCAGCCACCAGGTGCTTGCCAGCGAGCCCCTCCTCTGGGCATGGCTCCAGGGTGTGGCCCCGGGTACCCTTTCCCGGGCAAGGGAAACGCGCCGATCCTTGATTTAACTCCATATGGGGTCTCAGGATCGAGGTTAATCTGGATCTTCACCTCAGATCTGTTTGCCTTGGGAAGCCCTACCAGGAGCATGTAGCTCCCAACAACATAGCTCCAAGGATCACTAGACTGTGCAAGCCCTTCTGCAACAGCTAGACCTCGATCCAAGAAGACAATACAAAATATTAAAAAGGCGATAATGATGGCCCAGACTGGTTCAAGCTGATAGAAAGGCTCAAATAACTCAAATAACCATTCATACAACCAAAGTATGCAGAAGAGCATTTCTGAGCACACAACACGTTGAACCTTGAAGCAGATGGGCTACAGCAGCAGGAGACCACACTTGGTACCACTCCTGTCAGCTGAAGAACAGGCAACTGAGGCTACATTTCACACAGGCTCACCAAAATTGGACAACAGAAGATTGGAAAAATGTTGCCTGGTCTGATGAGTCTCGATTTCTCTGCTGCGACATTCAGATGGTAGGGTCAGAATTTGGCATCAACAACATGAAAGCATGGATCAATCATGCCTTGTATCAATGGTTCAGCCTGGTGGTGGTGGTGTAATGGTGTGGGGGATATTTTCTTGGTTCACTTTGGGCCCCTTAGACCAACTGAGCATCATTTAAATACCACAGCCTACCTGAGGTAATAGCGCTGACCATGTCCATCCCTTTATGACCGCAGTGTACCCATCTTTTAATGGCTACTTCCAGCAGGATAATGTGTTACATCAACAAAGCTCAAACCATCTGAAACTGGTTACTTGAACATAACAATGTGTTCACTGTAGTCAAATGGCCTCCACAATCACCAGATCTTAATGCAACAAAGCTCTATTGGGATGTGGTGGAACATTAGATTCACATCATGGATGTTCAGCTAACAAATCTGCAGCAACTGCATGATGCTATCAAGTCAATATGGACCAAAATCCCTGAGGAATGCTTCTAGCGCCTTGCTGAATCTATGCCACGAAGAATTACGCAATTCTGAAGGCAAAAACCCAGTACTCAGCAAGGGTGTACCTAATAAAGCGACTAGTATATATATTAGGCAGAGTGGTGGCAATGAAACTAGGAGTTCTGCACCAGCTATACCCTTGGTGACTCTTCTCTGTTGGGACCTTGAGCAAGGCCCTTAACCTGCAATTGCTTCGTCCTGGGTAGGACGTTAATCTGCATCCAGCCCTTACACCACTTACAGAGTGAACGTGTGGGTTGGTAGCAGAAATGACACTCCACCGTATTAAAAAACAAAAGATATATATATATATAGCAGTATATTGTAACACTGTTGTGCATTGGGACAGCTTAAGGCCTGTGATGATGTAATTCTCAACCAGTCCTGCGGAGGTTGGCGCTGTATCCTATGCCTTTTCTCTTCCTCCCTCTGCAGGCCAGAAGACCTGATGGCTATAATTATAACCGATGTCACTTCCATCCTCCTGGACCTGCCTCTTTCCGTCACAAAGACTTAAGACTAGAAGATCCGCCATCTTGAGTCAGCTCAATTGAGAACTCACTTCTGGAAAGACATCTCCGCAATTATTGTGTGTTTCTGTTATTTTTTTCAAATTCCAATTATATGGGTTCAACAGAGTGGTGCCCCAACTCTTTATTGTAGTCTGTCTGCTTTCTTATAGTAGTGTAGTGGACAGGAATTATTGCAAAGATGTCAGAGCAACAGGACGTGGCATCCTTTCTTCAGGCTATAGCAGTGGAACTCCAGGCAATCAAGGTCCATGTTTGGGAATAATAGACTCGGCTTGCCAAAGCGGAGGTATGTAACCAAGTGCATGTCACTCTTCAACAGGTGCATATGGTGGTATCACCTCAATTATTGTTGCCACTACATTCTGATGATGATATTAAGAATTATTTTTTAGTGTTCAAGCGTACTGCAACCATCAGCACTGGGCATACATAGTGGCACCATTGTTGAGGAGACTTGTTCAGCATGCTTATTATGACCTCAACGAGTGGTTTGCCAACCTAATCAGAGTCAAGGTGCTGTTGGAATATGGTATCAGTTTGGACAAGTAGGAAAGAGCCTGTCGGGAGTGGAAATTTGACCCAGAGCAGCCAGCACACTCCCAGGCTTTCGATCTATCAGTCAGAGTCAAGTGTTGACTAAAAGGCCAATGATACAAAACAGATGGTCAAACTGGTAGCCCCTGACATTCTGGTGAATGTCCTCCCTGATTTCTTTACCCAGCTAGTCTTGCGACAGGAATATAAAATCATGGATACTCTCATAGCAGCCCTCAAGTAACACCAAGCAGCCTCACAAGTCGAGCGTTTGAAATGGTCTGCTGATGCCAAAAGTTCATTATGGGACATGTCCTTATACTTGAGCCCATCCATTGCGAGACAGAAACATCAGTCAAGCCAAAGGAGAAGCACATGCCCCTTCTCCACTGTTTCAAGAATAGGGAGGTACCATCACAAAATGTGCCTGCTTCAGTAAGCCAATGGACTGCAGATGGGTTCAAGGATAAAGGTATTGTTAAGCGTCCAATCCCTTATCTCTTCCTTACACTGGGGTGGTTGCAATCAGTGGGCATAAAGTAAGATCACTTATCGATTCCCACATCAACATTTCTATTGTTGCACACTATTACTTGCTTCTGTGACAGTGGGAATCTAGTTTGACCAGTCTAACCTGCATCACAGTGAAACTCAATGGTAGAGGTCCACCTCATGTATAATCACGTATCAAAGGCTCACTTGAACGATCAGGGTGGCTGTCATGTGCAATCCTCCTTACCCAGTGATAATGGGATGGGACTGATCACAAAATAAAAGCAGAGAAGCATGAACCAACTCAAATTAAGTTCTGGGGCTTGTTGTAGTTGGTGAGGAACATTCTCAAGTTGTCTCCATGCCACGCTGGCAGTACATTGTAGAATGGGAACACATGACGTGAGCGATATAACACCAGCTCATACAGATGTCTCTCTCCATGGAGACAGAGAGTGAGTCATTGTGAACCATCACTTCACTCCCAGATTGCTCTGGACCCAATCTTAATTTTACAATTTTAATTTTGGTAAACTTCGGCCTCTTTAAAAAGGAAACAGTGGAATAATGATTCTTTAAAGTTTGCCAAGAATGCAGTTGTTCAGGTCAACAGACAATGAACATCTTATGCAATGCCACCCAGTCTGCAGTTTTTGCTTAATAATGCCTTATTGTATCATGTTTCCCAACATGAAGGTGAGGTACGGCTATTGCTGTTACTTCTGTGATCCTACTGGCGGCAGGTTTGCAAATTAGCACATGCTCCATTTTTACTTGCTGGGGATTAATTAGGACTTCTGCCACTTTTGTGCTTCCTGTCCCAATTTCTTGCAAGGGATCACACTCTAATCCCTGTCCCACTCATTAACTTCCTACTTGAGTGCATAAGGGTAGATATTGTCGGACCCCTTGAACTCCCTGCTTGTGACCATAAGTATACATTAGTTGTGTTAGATTATGCTACAAGATATCCTGAGGCTATTCCCCTGAGACTGGCCAATTAGAAGAATATCGCATGGGAACTAGTAGGGGTCTTTGCACGTATTGGCATCCTTAAAGAAGTCCTAACTGACCAAGGGATTTCTTTGATATCAGAGATGTTCAGGAAAGTTGCCAAGTTAGTCAGGATTAAGCACTTAAAAACCTCAGTATATTATCTCAAACTTCTAGTTTAGTAGAGCGGTTTAATCAGACACTCAAGCAAATGCTCTGCAAGATGGTCGGCAAGGATGAGAGGAACTGAGATAAGCCCCGCCCCCATGCTATTTACATACCAGGAGGTCCCATGAGCTTCCACAGGTTTCTCTCCATTTGAATTATTGTATGGATGACAACCTTGGGGATGATTGGATATATTAAAAGAAGGCTGGGAGGAATAAGTACTCCCCTCCACTAATATCCTTGACACAGTTACACAATAGATTTGAGGCAGAAATTCAGCCTATCTTAAAAGAGAACATGAGCAGGGCATATTCAGCACAGGGCTCGTCTATTATGACCGTGAGCTCAACCCTTCTGAGTTTCCATCCCAGGGACTGAGTCATGCTAACTCATTCTGCTTCCCATTCTGAATTACTGGCCCATTGGCAAGGTCCTTATGAAATTAAGAAAAGGAAGGCATTGGTTAAATATTTGGTGAAACAACCAAACTGTAGCCATTGGAACAAATATACCGTGTAAATATGTGGAAACCGTGGAAGGACATGGATCTCACACCTACTGCAGACAACTTTGTTCCTACTTTTGCTCAAAAAAGAACCAAATTGATGCCCAAACAATGACAAGGAGGTCAAATCAGCCATCACAACAACCTGGAGAACCTCTCTGATTGTGCATTACATCATCATAGAACCAGGAGATGTCATCCGAGAATGTATCCTGGAAGTAAAAAGAACGAAGTGGAACTTGAGATCAGAAAATGCTAGATCTTGGTGTGATCATTTAACATTTTAGTCTCTGGTCAGCCCCATCATCCTAGTCCCAAATCCAGAAGGAAGCTGGAACTTCTGCAACAATTTCCATGACTTAGCCAAGTTTCCCAATTTAGTGCTTATTCTGATGCCGCAAGTGGAATGCTCCTTTGAGTGACTTGGTAAAGTTATGAACATTTTTGACATGACAAAAAGGGTACGGCAAATTCCTTTAACAAAATCCGCAAAGAAGAAGACCACGTTTAGCACCGTCTGGCAACCATCTGCAGTATCATGTCCTTACCATTGGTTTGCAGAGGGCACCAGCAACCTTCCAGTGTCTGGTGGATAGAGTGCTGTGTCCCTACAACACCTAGAGTGCTGCCGTGTCTGGATGACGTTGTTAACTATTCCAGCACATCAGCAGGCAGACACTGTACTTCTGTGCTAAGCGAATCAGGTTTTCAGATCAACCTGAGTAAAATGTTACTTCGGGTTGACGGAGGGCCAAATATTTGGGCTACTTAGAGGGCTTAGCACAGTATGACAACAATGTGCCGAAGCCAATGCCACCATGAAATGGCCCCATCCAAAGACTGAGCAGCAGGTTCCCAGGCCTTCTTAGGTTTAGTGGAATCACCATTAATTTTATTGAATAAGCCCACAATCTAGGAGTTCTCTTTGACTCTAGCATGTCATTTAAAGCACATATTGCAAAGTTGTCCAAATCATGTTTCTTTCCATCTTAAAAATGTTGGGAAAATTACGGCATTTTCTAAATAAACAGGATTCTGAGAAATTAATTCATGCATTTATTTCTAGTAGGATTGACTACTGCAATGCGGTGTTCACAGGATGTTCAAACTGTTCTTTATACAGCCTCCAGTTAATCCAAAATGCTTCTGCAAGAATTATTACAAGAACAAAAAATACGAACACATAACTCCAATTCTTAAATCCTTACACTGCTCCCGTTAAGTTTAGGGCAGATTTCAAAATCCTCCTTTAACATATAAAGCATTAAATGGCCGAGGTCCGGCTTACTTGTCTGAACTTATTATGACTTACAAACCTGAGCGCACATTAAGATCTCAAATGCCGGTCTGCTTATGATTCCAAGAATTAATAAAATAACAGTGTAGGTCGAGCTTTTAGTTTACAGGGGCGCCTAAACTGTTGAATGGTCTGCCTGCTACTATAAGAGTTGCCCCTTCGGTCTCAGCTTTTAAATCCCGGCTGAAGACTCACTACTTCAGTTTAGCATAGTCCTGACTAGAGCTGCTGATTAACTGTACAGACTGCATCTCTGTTATAAGTCATTACACTAAAACATAAGTAACATTGATAGTCAAAATTTTAAAGTAAACTCACCTATCTGTTTCTCTTCTCGGTACTCAAATGTGACACTTGGTGCCATGGCCCACCTGTCAAGTGTTTTGCCTGCCTAAGTTAAAGACTTCCCTGATGGAGGATCGCAGGAATCGTGGGAAAGAGGGGGTCCTTTCATCGGATTAGCGCTATTTCAGCTATGGAATGGGCAAAAAGGGGGAAGGCAGCTTGATGAATGAGGTCTGCCAGGACTCTAAACAAATCCAACTCATATTATGTGATATCATCTACTGTTAAATTCTACTCCATACTTTCTAAAATTTTTATTTTTATAATGTATTGAAGATTTGTTCTGTTCTGTGTATTGTACTGTATTGTATTGACCCCCTTCTTTTTGACACCCACTGCACGCCCCAACCCTACCTGGAAAGGGGTCTCTCTTTGAACTGCCCTTTCCCAAGGTTTCTTCCATTTTTTCCTACAAGGGGTTTTTTTTTGGGAGTTTTTTCTTGTCTTCTTAGAGAGTCAAGGCTGGGGGGTCTGTCAAGAGGCAAGGCCTGTTAAAGCCCATTGCGGCACTTCTTGTGTGATTTTGGGCTATACAAAAATAAATTGTATTGTATTGTACTACTGCCAGTTTGTTCCTTGTTTCTGCAAGAGGGCAGCACACTTGACAGACCTTATAAAGAAGAGGTGGTATGGGATGGTAAAATAGACATCGCATTCCGAGACTTAAACTACTGGCCTTTACGTTAGCACATATGTTAGTAACTCCTAAATTTTCTCTACCTTTTATGCCACAGTCTGATGCTTCAGTCACAGATCTTGGTGCTGTGCTGAGCCATAACGTCAATGGTGTTGAACACCTCATCATGAAACTACTGGACCGGAAAACCAGGTATGCAGTGGTGGAAAGAGAGAAAACCTGACGATAAAGCAGGCTATTAATCAACTGAGGTACTACTTCCTGGGCTGTGAGTTTCACTCTAGTGACCGATCATGCACCCTTCCAATGGATGTCCCTTCATAAAGAATTGAACCTCGTGTCATCAGGTGATTTTTAGACCATTCCAGTTGCTAAGCTTTTTCTCAAGTTCATGACCTCACAGTTCGATTTGCCTGACCCAACAGGTCTAAGCTGAGATGGGGGCTCATATCACACATGTGCACATAGGGAATAGCTTATGGCTCTGATGATTATAATTCCCTGGCCACTCCAAGGGTTGGTGCCGAGTCCAAATGCCTTTTCTCTTCCTCCAATCTGCAGGCCTGTAAGATTAACACATAACTGACTTCACTTCCAGGATCCACGCACCTGACCCACCTCTTCTTGTCTGAACGACGTAAGACCCGAAGGTCTGCTATCTTCAGTCAGTTCAATTGAGAACTTGTATCTGGAGAAGACATCACCACAATTATTGGGTGTTTTTCTTTGTTTTTTTCAAACTCCAATTATACAGGGTCAACATGGTGGTGTCCCAACTCATTATTGTAGTCTATCTGCAATTTGGAGGCATTCAGGGCTCCTCTGAGAATGTTACATGCAATCCCAACTGAGAGAGGATGCATTTACCACCTTTTTATCAGTAGATCTGATGAGGAAACCATTGGAATAACACTGGCTTCATTTAGAACATTAGAACATCTAGATGAGAACAGCCATTCAGTCCAAAAAAGCTTGCAGTCCTATCCACTTAATTCTTCAAAAAATACATCGTCTAGCTTTGAAAGTTCTTAAACTCTTACTGTCTACCATGCTACTTGGTAGCTTATTCCAAGTTCATTTCCTGTTCCAGCCCAGATATTCCGACTCTTCACACACCATCTGATATGTAAACATGGGTAAAGCCAGACATCAGCATCCAATTGAGAATTCACAACTGAGAGAGACAGAGCTCCTCTACAGAAGTGATCATTTGAACGACAGACACTAATGGTCCACCCTTGTTATTATTTGGGTCACTAACCTTTGTCCTAACTTTTACCTTCATTAAATGGGTTTTTGTTGTGGAGACACTCCAAATTGTCATGTTGTCTTCAGACCTTTTACTTAGTACTAAGATGATGCATCTTTGGCAGTGATTATGGCCTGGAGTCTTCCTGGGTATGAGTGACAAGATTCACACACCTGGATATTTGGGTTTTCTGTGATTCTTCTCGTTCAGAGCCTCCCAACTGGTGTCATGTTAGATTGACCTTTGGGGAATAGCTGTTTTCAGGTCTCTCCAAAGGTGTTCAAATGGGTTTAAGTCTGGGCTCTAGCTGGGGCCACTCAAGAACATTAATAGACCTAACTCTAAGCCACAACTGTGTTGTACTTGCTTTGTGCTTAGGGTAATTGTCCTATTGGACCGGTGAAACTTTGGACCAGTCCAAGGTCCGGAGTACTCTTTAGCAGATTTTTATTAAGGTTATCCCTATTCTGCACTGTTCAGCTTTAACTCAGCTCTTAATAGTTCTCCAGTCCCTGCTGGTAAAATATAACCTCACAGTATGATGCTGCCACAACCATGTTTTCAACCGTTTGGAATGGTAATGTGTAATGATGAGTGGTGCCTGGCCTGCCCAGACATGACACTTAGCACTGAAGCCAAATAGTTTAATCCTGGTTTCATCAGATCAGAGAATCTGTTTCTCATAGTCTCAGAGTCCTTTAGTTGCCTCATTGCAAACTCCAAGCAGGGCTTTCATGTGTCATCTGGTAGTGGAATGCTGCAGTGATGAATTTGCTTCTGGAAGTTTCTCTCATTTCCACACAATGTCCCTGGAGGTTAGCCAAAGTGACCATCAGGGTCTTGGTCACCTCTTTTACCAAGGCCTTTCTCCTCTGATTGCTCAGCTTGGCTAGATGCACACCATTACAAATAGTCCTGACTCACCAGTATAAGAAAACCCCACTTATGATATACCATTCGATTTGTCCCAATGTCTAGTTATGCAACATGTTGTGCTTTATGGGGTTTCCCAGTATTTTTAGCCTTATAGGCTGGAAAATCCCTTATTTTTAGACCATTCTTGGACCATATTTTGTCCAGGAAATTACACCCTTATGATAGTGAGTAAACCAATAGGGGTCTTCAGCAAAAAATATCAGAAAGGCTTGAAGTTCTGCATACCACCTCAGATGACCTCAAGGGTTCACCCCCTAATAGGATATGTGGGGTCAAAGTTACAGTTAGGTCCATAAATATTTGGACAGAGACAACTTTTTTCTAATTTTGGTTCTGTACATTACCATAATGAATTTTAAATGAAACAACTCAGATGCAGTTGAAGTGCAGACTTTCAGCTTTAATTCAGTGGGGTGAACAAAACGATTGCATAAAAATGTGAGGCAACTAAAGCATTTAACACAATCCCTTCATTTCAGGGGCTCAAAAGTAATTGGACAATTGACTCTTTGGCTATTTCATGGGCAGGTGTGGGCAAGTCCGTCGTCGTGTCATTATCAGTTAAGCAGATAAAAGGCCTGGAGTTGATTTGAGGTGTGGTGCTTGCATGTGGAAGATTTTGCTGTGAACAGACAACATGCGGTCAAAGGAGATCTCCATGCAGGTGAAAGAAGCCATCCTTAAGCTGCGAAAACAGAAAAAAACCATGCGAGAAATTGCTACAATATTACAAGTGGCAAAATCTGCAGTTTGGTACATCCTGAGAAAGAAAGCAAGCACTGGTGAACTCAGCAACGCAAAAAGACCTGGACGTCCACGGAAGACAACAGTTGTGGATGATCGCAGAATCATTTCCATAGTGAAGAGAAACCCCTTCACAACAGCCAACCAAGTGAACAACACTCTCCAGGGGTAGGCGTATTGATATCCAAGTCTACCATAAAGAGAAGACTGCATGAAAGTTAATACAGAGGGTGCACTGCAAGGTGCAAGCCACTCATAAGCCTCAAGAATAGAAAGGCTAGATTGGACTTTGCTAAAGAACATCAACAACATTGGACAGATGAAACCAAGATCAACCTCTACCAGATTGATGGCAAGAAAAAAGTATGGAGAAGGTGTGGAACAGCTCATTATCCAAAGCATAGCACATTATCTGTAAAACACGGTGGAGGCAGTGTGATGGCTTGGGCGTGCATGGCTGCCAGTGGCATTGGGACACTAGTGTTTATTGATGATGTGACACAGGACAGAAGCAGCTGAATGAATTCTGAGGTGTTCAGAGACATACTGTCTGCTCAAATCCAGCTAAATGCAGTCAAACTAATTGGGCGGCATTTCATGATACAGATGGACAATGACCCAAAACATACAGCCAAAGCAACCCAGGAGTTTATTAATGCAAAGAAGTGGAAAATTCTTGAATGGCCAAGTCAGTCACCTGATCTTAACCCAATTCAGCATGCATTTCACTTGTTGAAGACTAAACTTCAGACAGAAAGGCCCACAAACAAACAGCAACTGAAAGCCGCTGCAGTAAAGGCCTGGCAGAGCATTAAAAAGGAGGAAACCCAGCATCTGGTGATGTCCATGAGTTCAAGACTTCAGGCTGTCATTGCCAGCAAAGGGTTTTCAACCAAGTACCCTAGGTTCTTGTCTATAAGCCGGACTCATGTATAAGCCGGAGACCAAAAATCATCCGAATTTTTAAAATAAAATCGTATCATAGATAAGCCGGACTCATGGATAAGCCGAACGTACTATAACCTATAACTAATAGAAGGGAGGGAGGTCAGTGGTCTCACTCGCACCCATTTAATTTCTTTAAGGGGGGAGAGAGTGTGAGATATTGGCGTCTCTCTCACTCCCCGCATGGCGCGGTTGGAGCGGCCGGAGCGCGTTCTTTCTGCTCTGGGCCTCGCCGAGTCAACACGCGCGCGTAGCGGTCATTTAAATTGTGATTTTATATGTAAGCATATTTAAATATATATCGCGGATTTTTTGCTGGTTCGCGGATTTCTGCGGACAATGGGTCTTTTAATTTCTGGTACATGCTTCCTCAGTTGGTTTGCCCAGTTGATTTCATACAAGGGACGCTATTGGCAGATGGCTGAGAAGCTACCCAACTTACTTTTCTCTCTCTCTCTCTTGCGCTGACTTTCTCTGATCCTGACGTATGGGGATTGAGCAGGGGGGCTGTTCGCACACCTAGACGATACGGACGCTCGTCTAAAAATGCTGAAAGATTATCTTCACGTTGCTATCTTTTGTAAAGCTGATTCCTGAAAAGACATGCTGCACAGTGCTTCGCATACTTAAAAGCTCGAAGGGCACGTATTGATTTTTGACTGAAAAACAAACTCTGTCTCTCCTCTCTCTTCCTGCTCCTGACGGAGGGGGTGTGAGCTGCCGCCTTCAACAGCTTTGTGCCGCGGTGCTTCGCATACTTAAAAGCCAAACAGACATATTGATTTGTTTGCTTCACTCCTTTGAAGAGGAAGATATGTTTGCATTCTTTTAATTGTGAGACAGAACTGTCATCTCTGTCTTGTCATGGAGCACAGTTTAAACTTTTGAAAAAGAGACAAATGTTTGTTTGCAGTGTTTGAATAACGTTCATGTCTCTCTACAACCTCCTGTGTTTCTGCGCAAATCTGTGACCCAAGCATGACAATATAAAAATAACCATATAAACATATGGTTTCTACTTCGCGGATTTTCTTATTTCGCGGGTGGCTCTGGAACGCAACCCCCGCGATGGAGGAGGGATTACTGTATAAGCCGGACTTATGTATAAACCGATATTCTATTTTTTCATTTTCACAACTTTTTTTCTTAGATAAGCCGCGGCTTATAGACAAGAACTTAGGGTATTAGAAATTAACATTTTATTTCCAGTTATTTAATTTGTCCAATTACTTTTGAGCCCCTGAAATGAAGGGATTGTGTTAAAAAAAATGCTTTAGTTGCCTCACATTTTTATGCAATCGTTTTGTTCACCCCACTGAATTAAAGCTGAAAGTCTGCACTTCAACTGCATCTGAGTTGTTTCATTTAAAATTCATTGTGGTAATGTACAGAACCAAAATTAGAAAAAAGTTGTCTCTGTCCAAATATTTATGGATCTAACTGTACATCTTTTCACAAAACTCAAAAAAGGGTTTACTAATGTAGGTGAAGTGTTGTTTTATGCTTTTTTTGTCAGAGTGGAACATTTTGATGTCAGAGGGGAACACTTTTGTACACTGGGTGGTTTTCTCTTTTTTTTCTTAGGCAAAGAAACATGTAAATATTAAATGTAAAAGCCAGTAGATGAAGGGGTAATAGGGAACCATTGTGGGGACTGGTGATAAGTGAAAAGGCAAATTTCCTGAGTAATTCTATTACAGGTTATTGTTGCTGGTGTCTGCATGACATAGATTAAATAACAGAATCAAAGTAGGTTATCAAACAGCAAAAATATGTCTACACTACTGCTGATCAAAGCAAATTGGTATTACCATTGTTTGATAAGTCGTTATGTTAATCTAGGCAGAGACCGAAGCAGATATATACTTCTGGGTAGTGAATGGCGAGAGGGATGGTCCACTAAAAATGCTGCCAAGACCACTTGCACAGAGCACAGGGTCTCACAGACAGACGAGTGTACATCAAAGTTTTGAAAGCAGATAACTAATTAAACGGATTAAATGTTAAAACGGCTTGCCATACACGTGAAGTGAGGCGTGCATAGGTTGTCGTAGCAACCCAAGAAGCCTGTAAAGAGACGCTGACAGGGATTCAACAATGTAGCAAAACTTCTGTTGGGAAACAAGTGTCCAGTGAAAAAGAGTGTATCGATGGGCAACTGGACGATTAGTTGTTGTGGGAACACCGCAGAACTAAAGGTTGTATCCTCGCTTTTATGTTTTTAACAGACTTTTAGAGTGGGGACTGTGTGCTTTTCTTAAACAACAAAAAAAGGGTTTCGTTCCTAATATTTTTAGATTTTATTTATTGTCTTGTGGAATGCAGGTTATTGCTGCTTTTCCTGAAATTGCTACTGTGTCTTTCATTGTGTGTTTACTCACCGCCCAATTTAAAGAAACCTGTGTGCTTTCATATGTAAATCTCAAGAGTTCCCAGTCTCTTAATAAAACTGGGTGGCGTAGTCAGATATGTGTCTGTGTCTAGGTTAGACCACCTGTAAGTGTGATCAGACACTTGTCACAGTTTCGAAGTTGCTAATCACGACGAGGATATTTTTTGATAACTGATTCCTTACCAGTGGTCCTCTAAAAGCCACTTCAATAAAGTTAAAAATGATACATTTCAAACATAAGTTTGTGGGTATCGTTTTAGACTATTTCCAGTAGTACTATTGTGTTATACCGTGTTAGCCATTATGAATGTACAGAAAAGCCAAGCAAAATGACACCTTTTATTGGCTAACTAAAAAGATTACAATATGCAAGCTTTCAGGGCAACTCAGGCCCCTTCTTCAGTTAGTTTTTACAAATATGATGTTATTTTGTATTTCTGATCCTTTAGTAGGGATCTAGCCCTCAATTGACTCCTATCAGAATGTGAAAAATATACAGTTCTATAGGAACTCCATTTTAATACTGTAAATATTTAATGCAACTATTCTTGTTTATCGTGTACATCTGCCTCAAGAAGTTAATCATTACATTTATTATGAATACCCCGAATAATGGCGGCTTACGCTAATTCAGACTATTTCAGGTTTGCTTAAACGACACGGATATTATGCTTTTTATGACGGAAACGAGGAGCATAACAGTTGGTATACTCTCAATTTATGCGCAAAATAATTGAGAATACAACATTCTTAAATGTAAATGTTTTAAGAAGGCATCTAGCGTTACAAAATTCAAAATTGAAATGAATCATTACATTGTGACAGACACAATCGATTTATCAAGAAAACACTTTTTCTTTACTCATTCCTTAACAGTAGTGTTGCACATTCAAGTACAAACGGCAATATTCAATTTAAGCTTTTATATTTAGTCCCGATATCGAGAGTCATACACCAGGCAGACGGTTAGTGGTGGTAGGCAAACTCGACCACACCATGCTTTAAACTTCAATGAAATACTCCCATTGCCAAAAGCTATAAACTGCAACTGTTTGAAACCCAACATGAAAGAAACCATAATTTAATAAACAGTCTAATTTTAGGTGCAGCGCCGCAGAGCCTCCTGTGACGTCAGTGTCGTCCGTCGCTGAAATATAAACACATTGAAAAGATGGAAAAAAACGAAAAAAAAACTATAAACTATTGTAAAGTTATTTTAACGTCAATTTTTTATAAGATTAATGATACATTCCTACCTTTGTATGTGCAAAATAATACGTTTCTCTTCTATTTGTTTATTATTATTGCTATTTTTCTTAATGTAAAAAGTGGCGTTCACAACTTGAAAATCACGTCAATAAAGAAAATCAAAAAAAGGACGTCATCTGGACAATGCATCGGTAGCTACACGGAGACTCCGAGATGCGCCTGCGCGACTGCCGAACGAGGCGAGCGCCTCAGTTTCCGGGGGACTCCTTTAACAGCTGCACCTAGTAGCGGTGATGGTGGCGGACTCGTCATGAGCACTAAGAACGTCACCTGCAGGTAAAACTTGGAGGGAGCGCAGCACGGGGTTTGGGGGAGAAAGCAGTGCCATCAAACCGTTAGATATGACTTGTGGTGTCATGTCGTTTAATCTCTTGGGGTTTTGCTTTATCTCTTGCGGAAATCAGACGGCCTTTCGTTTTTCTGCCTTCAGTTAATTCTAGTGACGTGCGCTCTGACATGAAGGGGCTTGTTGACCACGCCCCCTCCTGATAGTCTACAATGGATTCGCAAACCGCACGCCTACCTCATTTGGCAGGGTGATAACATTTATCCTTTCTCTTTATAAAATGTATTTTGATAAAGCTGGACCTTTTTTCTTTGTAGCGTTTTGCCCACTTTTAATCGGCACTTTAAACTAAATCACGTATTTCAAGAATGTTTTTAGCTTTACAGTACATGTCTATGGCAGTAGTGTTCTCAAAACCTGACGACTAACCTTCCTAGACTTAACAGAAAATTTTTGCACTTGGAGGAATTTTGCTCTTCTTAAGCCCAAAACTGATAACTCTGTGCTTGATGTATGAAAGGTTTGACATTGCAGCTGTTTTACTTTTAAAACTTAAATTGAAAACAGTATTAACTAAGGCGATCGGATAACATCGAGGAAAGACGAAAATTCAAAAATAAACGGTTAACGGGACGAGAGCGCAGTGAAGCATGCTTGGATGGCGTTCACAAACATCCTACGCAGAATACCATGGATAGTACGTGAAGAACTAAATGATTATGAATTGCCAGTTAGGTAGAGAGGCTTAGGGACCCTTGGGAAAGAGTAAGGATGACCCCTTATTCTGAACTATTTATATTGGCTGCTTTGTACTTGATAGGAGATATTTAGAAATGAGTTTCTACCAGTTAGAAAGTCTGTACATTTGGGTTAATGTAAGATGCAGATTAGTAACACTGAAGAGTGAAGTGCAGTATTTTAGGTAGAGAGGTTTATGGAATGATAAAAGACTGGACATCTAATATGGAGAACAGGAAAAAATACATGCTGATACATTATGTCCAGTAAATTAAATACATGATGTAAAAATGATGTGAAACAGTACAGTATTTAAATTGACACTAACTTAAAATTGTAAGGCCTGAGTTGTGCCTTCCATTCATGTAGTTTGTTTAGATTGTTAAAGATGTACAGTGGGGAGGATGGCTGCTGATACTTTGAAATTAATCCTTTAGCCAAAACTCATGGACACTTTTGGAAGGTTTAAATTTTGTACTAGCCTTAGAGCAGAGATAGGGAACAACAGATAAACTGAACAAGCAGCATTTTGGAGACCCTCATGTTTTTACTGTGTATGAAAACATTTTGACAATGTTGGGCAAATAGGTATTGACCAGTTATGTTTGGCTGAGTGGACCATTCTTATTGACTCTGTTTGCTTTTCCAAAATTGTTTTTTTTTTCTCTCTGGAGTGCAATTAATTTTGTTCTTTGCCCATTTGACTTTGTTGTGCCTTGAATTATCCTCTTGCCTTTTTGTTTGTTCTATCTGATCGCACTTAAACCAATCAACACTACTGTTGGCCTGTTCAGACAGCCTCATTGCCATATGGAGCCAGCTATTTAGGGGTGAGGGGATGGAAATAGATGTTTTTGAAAAGGTTGCCTGGAGCCAGGAAGATGGGAAAATGGGTCAGAGTAATTCTTAAGGTGGTCTGATTCTGAGAGTGATTTCTATCTACTTTGTTAAGAACATAATGAGGATAAAGATGGGTATCGAAGCAGATCCAGTATTACCTTTCAGGAGAAAACCATTCAACATCTTAGATAGACATAAGTAACATAGGCTATTTCGACCCTTACCAATTTTACATACAGAACAGAGTTTGGTATGGTGGATGCCAAAGTGACACTTTTCAGTCTACTGTATGAACATTTGGAAGGACCAAAAAACAATGCAAGATTACAGTTTGTGGATTTCTCGTCTGCTTTTAATACAACCCTGCCTCACCGCTTAGTTGACAAACTGTTAAATTCTTTTCGGATCCTAACTTGGTAGTGTTGATTCTGTACTTTGTAACTAACAGAACACAAAGATGGAGTAAAAAAGCTGTTTTTCTCATAGGGATAACTCATCAGGTGGATCACCTTAAGACTGCTCTCTGTCTCCTCTTCCGTTTGTTGTACTCAAATGACTACAGGAGATTACACAAGGACAGATGTATCTTAAAATTTGCAGTTGACTGTCATTCAGTGCATTTGCATGCACTCACATAACCGGATTAAAGTAAATAACTTGAAGTCAGAAACATGGTTTCTTAAAAATCCATAGGTATGTGGGCAAGTAATCTTCTGGGGCCTCATGTATAAACGGTGCGTATGCCTGTTTCCACTCTCATTTCTGAGATGTATAAAAATTAAACTTGGTGTAAAGCCACACACATTTTCCTTAGTTCATTGGCCACATCTCTTACAGCATCCATTATTGCATTTTGTGACTCCTGAACAGTCCATCATCATCACAGCCAGATGGCCTCCCAGCAGTTTCCATGGCAGAGGTGTGTGTGCAACCAGCACCTGAAGATGTACTCAGCACAGCAGCATCATCACTGCCTGAGCATCGCACAGGGGTCAGCTTTTGTAATGTGTGAAACCGAATATACAGATGGTTGGCTGCGACTCGCCTTTTCACGTCAACTATGACATATGACCACTTGTTTTTCTTTTGGACACCGTGCCACTTTCTGAACTCGAACTTTCGAGTGTCTCCACCACACCTCTGTTGCTTATACCACTGCGCAAGCCAACAAGTAGTATGTTTTTCCTTGCCTCCACTTCACATTTGCTGAAATTCTTCTTTTTTTTCATGTGCCTTTTCCATTGTTTTTTAGCCAAACCCTGAAGGGAAGGTGGTGTTTATACTGATTTGCATATTTTAATATGCAAAATCTTAGGGGGGAGTCAGGGTGGAGCTGTAGGCACATACATGTGAGTTACATTTCACGTTCATTGGGATTTGTAAAGGGGAAATGCAGGGAACTTGCCGTATGCTCAGATTTATGCATCTGGATTTTTTTTTTGTGCATACGTACATTTCCACTTTTATCCATATTCCATGTTTTAGTGCAAATTCTACGCACGGTGTTATGAGGTCCCTGGAGTTCTCCTTTGGCAAAATGCTCCACTGTCATTAAACTGCACAAAAAGGACTTAAATACTATCATTGGCCATCATGAATCTGAAAATAAGCATGATGCCTGTGATCATTTTCTTGTGTTTTATGAATATGCTTAGGCAAAATGACGCTTTATTTATAGGCTTCTGTTACTGGATTGCATGTAGTGCGCTCTTTTGTACTTGGATATCCGATTGAGTCCTGCAAAGTATCAGCATTCTGGTATAAGTGCTTCTTGCCTTACATCCAGTGCTACTGAAACAAAAACGCAGGTATTTTTACTTCAGCAAGATAAGTGTTGCGTTAAGTTACTCCTTACTTATCAGTGAGTAATTGGACCATGTAACGGGCGTTACTTTTAATGTGTTACCCTACTGCTTTTGAGATTGTTTAGCTAAATTTAGCACTTTTGCTCATCATATCAATATAACTTTAGTGATTTTTTGAAGTGAGAAAAAGTAATTATGTGATTATCTGAACATTTGCCTTTGGAAATGTATTTTATGGGCACTTCTACCCTTGGCTGTTGAAAGTGCACCAAAGCAAATACATGCACAGGCTGTCAGAGTGCATTGGACATGCACAGACTACAAAATCCTTAACAGTAACCTGGTAAAAAGTTAACATGGCCGCATAATTGGGTTATTTGTGGAGAAATCTACCTCTGCTAACCGGGTTTCTCAAAGGCCAATAGCCTGATTTCTCTAACTGAATAAGGGTTTAAATAAAATTGGGTTTCTATGAATAACCTGTTAATTGAAGCGTGTACAGTATAAACACACTGATTGTAAGGAGGACAGCCTTGGACCTGTTGTTGAGTTTGTTCAATGGTGTAATAGTTAATTTTTACAGCTTAAATATCTATAAGACCAAGGATATGTCTGTAGATCTTCGGTGTGACATTCTTCCCTCTCTTTTAACAATAACAAAAAGGGATCCTGTGGACATGATGGAGCACAACAAATATCTAGGGACAATCATTGATAACAGGCTAAACTTTGATTTCAACACAGAACTAATTTGCAAGAAGGTACAGTCACGGCTTCACTTCATTAGGTAACTCAATTAATTTAAAGTGGACAAAACTATAATGACTTTTTTTTTTTTTATATGTCTTTTATTTAATCTGTTTTTACATTATCTGTTTGCTGGTTCTGTCCCTCATTGTTAAGGATAGGAACTCTTTACACACCGTTGTAAAAATTTAGCAGTAAAATTATTGGTCCACAGCAGACCTCTGTCACTGAGCTGCATCACAGACAAGTTAAAAAGAAGGCCAACCCAGTTTTGTCAGGCATTAGCCATCCTGTTTTTCCCAAATTTCAGTTGTTGCCTTCAGGCAGCAGATTCAGATTCCTAAGAGTAAAGAGCAACAAATTAAAGAACTATTTTACTCACATAGGTAATTATTTTTTGTATAAATCTCTTGTCTGTTTGTACAATGGATAACACTGGTTGTCAGTTGTGTGTTGGCTTATTTTCTTAATATCAATGTAAGAATACCTTATGTTTTTATACTCTCCTGCTGCAAGAAAAGTCTACTTGACATAACCCAAGATGGTGAAAAAACAATGTGCTCAAGGGCTTGTAATGGGAGAGGTGGGTAATAGATAAGGCATTAGTTGGAGATAACTGGATCAAGAATTAGCTTTTTTAATACTGAGAAATATATTGTAAGATTAAATTTAAAAAGAACTAAAGCTATAACGATAGTTGGACATATGTGAATGAAAGGATACATCAAGACTTGAGAAGCCATAAAGGCAGAAAATGGAGAGTTGGTGGGGTTTCTCTGATACAAGTAGTCTGAAACAACAGGGACCAGGAGGAAGACTTGGAAGAAAAGGCAGAGGCACAGGGAACAACAGGTTAGAAATAATGGAGCAAGAAAAATGTAAGATAGAAAAGGAGGTAAAATTCTGGCAAATTTGAAAAGTGTGTGATACTGAACAAGACTTTGGCCTTACTGTATACTGAGAGATCCTAACAGTCTCTTATTTCTCCTTGAGCCTGTAGCTCTGGTTTCAAGTTGTCTTCACTTGTCGGTGAGCCAATAGTAGGAGTAATTTTAAGAATGCAATTTGCTTCTGATTGTGGCAAACAACATCTGTCCGATTGAGGATCGATTACGTAATAGTCTGTTGCATTGTCCCAAGGAGGTGGTACTGTATTTTGCATTTCTGAAGTCTGCACCTAGGAATGTAGTCACCAGTATGTGTGTGTTTTTTTTTTTTTTTTTAATAGATATTTTTTGCACGGTGTTTGCCGCGAAGGCAGTAGGTGTCTATTTTCACACGATGCGACAGCCAGCAAACCATCTACTATCTGCAAATTCTACCAAAGAGGCCAGTGTGCATACGGTTCCCGCTGCAGGTATGGTTAAATTTCTACTTCTTTTGTTAAAAATGCACATGGGCTACAGTATCAATAAATTTTCTTCTCACATTTGCTTTCCTTAAGTACTGATTTTCATTGGGGAATTTCCCTTGCCAATGATTCACTACATTTTGTGTGCTTTCTCTACACATCCATCCATTTTCATAATCACTTAGTCTGGTACAGGGTTTGGGGGATCTAAAGCTTATCCCAGCAGGATCAGATGCAAGCATTAATCAGCAATAGATCTTAAGGCAATTACTTGAATACCACACACACACACGCCCATATTAGATAATAGGAGGAGTGAGAAGAAATCATGGTAGGCGACCTAATATACCCGTGGGCAAAATGTGGAAACCCAACACACAGTATCCAGAACTGAAGACAAATCAAGATCCATGGAGTTGCTAGGCCCAACCTTTGCTGCCATATTAATTCATTTGTTTGTTGGTGTGTTTGTTTATACCTCCTACTCCTTTCCCCAAATGTTATTTTTCGGACACCAGATTATCCACCCTATTGCTAAAGGGCATGCCAAATTGTTAAGTAGGCAAAGGATTGATTGCTGTGTAATGAATACTCATTTTTACTAGGGAACTGAAGTGTAAAGAATGCCTTGCTCTGTTTGTTATATATTTTGTGTTCCAGGTATGATCATGTGAAACCTCCTATAGGGAAGGCTGCTGCTGAACATACTGTTAGAAATGTAGAGGCTATTGCAGCCCCACAAACCATGTACAGTGACTCTTCAGCCTTGGGAATCACAGCAGCATTAGGGAGGCCTGATAAAAAGCCGCTGGTCCTACGAGATAGAGGTTAGTGTGTATCATACAGTACTGTAAAGTATAGGTCCTCTTTATTTTGTAAATTAGTGGCTATTATTCAATCTTTGTTCATCATTTAGAGGTTTATAATGGTAGGTCTTCTAACTTTGGAGGGCTGTTAGTAGTTGGAACTGATGTATTCAACTGTAGGAATCATGACTTGTGATTGCTGGAAACTTGATGTGGCTTTGTTCTCACATTCATTCAAGTTTGACTTTTAGCAGTGGTAGAGCAAAGATGTAATCCTTGGGAAGCTGATCTTTAGCCTGGCAATCCTGCAATGTATTCTCCCAGCTCAAATGCTGCTACTTCTCATTTTGTACAGTCTGAAGTTCGATTGTAATATTTTAACTGGATTAAAATCCATATTGGTGGTCAAATTCCCCCTTTCATGAAAGGACATACAGCTTTTTTTTTTTTTTTTTTTTTAAACCTAATTTGAGTCTTTGCTGCTATTTCTGCCTCTCGGCTGTTTAAGGCCCTCTATGGATATTCAATCTTTTACAGTCAACAATGTGCTCTAGCATTTATTTGAGCTTGCTTGCAGCATACTTCATTAAATGAATTGTGGGGTTCTTGTGGGATGTTGCTATTCCACCAGCTTATCTTCTGATAAATGGTGCTCTCAAGGTTCTTATAGTACGTGAAATCTCTTCAATGTGTGATGAGAAACCTGCATGTGCTGAAAAAAATTGGTTTTAATGTATCTTTTCAGCCCTCTGTAGCTTGTCTGATGAGAGGATTCCACCCTATAGTGATAGCCTCTGTTGGAGCTCTGAGGAAGAGTCACTTAACAGCCGACCACTCTCCTACCTAGAGGCCATCCAGGCAGGACTGGAGAATTCAGCAAGTAGTAGCAACCTCGGTGACACTCCACAATTGTGCCCTTATGCTGCTGCTGGCCAGTGTTACTCCAGGGAAAGCTGTGGTTACGTTCATGGTGAAGTATGTGACATTTGTGGATTGGAGGTACTGCATCCGGCAGATCCAGAGCAGAGAAGAGAGCATGAGAAGGTAGGTGGCAAGCCTCCTGGCCATCACTTTTGCGTTTGCAGGTGGTGCATCCTTTTAAGGAATTGATTTTTAAAGTCCTCATTAGTTACAGGAATATACAAATAAGGTGGGTGTCCTGTTCCCTGTGTAATGTTAATCTGTGTGCCTCTGTGTATCTGTAGATGTGCATGATGGCATTTGAGCAGGACATGGAACAGGCATTTGCTGTGCAAACAAGTCAGAACAAAGTGTGCAGCATCTGCATGGAGGTGGTATATCAGAAAAGTTCATCTTCGGAACGCCGCTTTGGTATTCTTTCCAGTTGTTGCCACACCTACTGTCTCAGCTGTATAAGGCAGTGGAGATGTGCCAAGCAGTTTGAGAACAAGATCATCAAGTGAGTGAGTATGTGTGTGTGCATTTAGTGCTCTGACATTCACACTGACATGAGGGATAGGAATGTCACAAATAACCTGGCATCAGGCAGACAAGGGTTTTAATTTTTGGTTCTTGGAGCTCCCACTTTTCAGAAGAGAGATCAGATTTGATAATGCTTCCTGCCCATAATTTATAGTTTCTGAAAATAAGTTTTAGCAATTTTTCAGCTTTGTGTGAACATTTTGAGGCCTAGATGTTTCTAAACATTTGTGAAGTGTACAGTACTTCTGCAGCAGAAAAAGTAAAATGAACCTTTTTATTATGAGAGACATTTAATTAAATTGGACACTTCATAGCCTGATATGTGGCACTAAGCATTTTGGACTAATTATTACCACTCACTTTTCACCTCCATTGTCTCTTGGTTATTTTGCTCCACAGGTCCTGCCCGGAGTGCCGTGTGGTGTCCGAGTTTGTGATTCCCAGTGCATATTGGGTGGAGGATCAGAATGAGAAAAACAAACTTATTGAGGAATTCAAAACTGGAGTTGGGTAAGAGCATCAAAATGCACATTTTCTCCATTGATTCCCTTCACTTGTATGATTCATCTTATCAGAGGCTTTCCACTGTTATTAAAGTTTGTTGTTGTTAAACTATGGCTTAACAAGTAATGTACACCCTTTCTAACAACAAAATATGCCTCTCCCCCCCCCCCTTTTCTAAAAGTGGGAAGTTTTGCAACCAATAGAATAAGGTACTAAAGGCTAGCATCTGTCTGAATTTCTGTCGCTTCTTTTTTATCAGACCTCTTAACGGAAACTGAATGCTAGGTTAAGAAATCACATTCTTGAACACTATCCATGATACAAGCTTGCCACAAAATTGGACAAGAAATAATACAAATACATTTTTACAAATAAAATAAGATCATTTCAACCCGTCCTGCTTGTTTGCTCAATTATATTACTTACTAGTTTTTGTTCCAGATTACCATGAACTATTGTGTGAAGGAGTGCTTAGCTCTGTAATTAAAAGGAATTCTGCTGGATCGAAGTAACTCCTACCCTTAAGAATCTAAAGACCTAAGATTTGGCCCCTAAATAGTCTTCTCTGCTCAAGACTCAGAACTGGATTAAATGTTAATACTAAAACTGCATGCTTTATCAGAGACAGAAGTGTTCCAGGATAATGTCTCTTTACAGTTAAGAGTTTTGCAATAAGACATTTTGCTACAGATTTCGATGGGTCCAACATATTGCCTGGGTGGTAAGAACTTTATTATATTTGCCTTTGTGACTTTTGTGAGATATAAACCAATCCCCCCTCCCCAGATCCCTCACTATTTTTGCTTTCCAGTTCTGGTGCCATTTGCAAATACAGTAATCCCTCCTCCATCGCGGGGGTTGCGTTCCAGAGCCACCCGCGAAATAAGAAAATCCGCGAAGTAGAAACCATATGTTTATATGGTTATTTTTATATTGTCATGCTTGGGTCACAGATTTGCGCAGAAACACAGGAGGTTGTAGAGAGACAGGAACGTTATTCAAACACTGCAAACAAACATTTGTCTCTTTTTCAAAAGTTTAAACTGTGCTCCATGACAAGACAGAGATGACAGTTCTGTCTCACAATTAAAAGAATGCAAACATATCTTCCTCTTCAAAGGAGTGTGTGTCAGGAGCACAGAATGTCACATAGATAGAGAAAACAATCTCTAGTAAACAAATCAATAGGGCTGTTTGGCTTTTAAGTATGCGAAGCACCGCGGCACAAAGCTGTTGAAGGTGGCAGCTCACACCCCCTCCGTCAGGAGCAGGAAGAAGAGAGAGACAGTTTGTTTTTCAGTCAAAAATCAATACGTGCCCTTCGAGCTTTTAAGTATGCGAAGCACCGTGCAGTATGTCGTTTCAGGAAGCAGCTGCACAAAAGATAGCAACGTGAAGATAATCTTTCAGCATTTTTAGACGAGCGTCCGTATCGTCTAGGTGTGCGAACAGCCCCCCTGCTCAATCCCCATACGTCAGGATCAGAGAAAGAGAGAGAAAAAAGTAAGCTGGGTAGCTTCTCAGCCATCTGCCAATAGCGTCCCTTGTATGAAATCAACTGGGCAAACCAACTGAGGAAGCATGTACCAGAAATTAAAAGACCCATTGTCCGCAGAAATCCACGAACCAGCAAAAAATCCGCGATATATATTTAAATATGCTTACATATAAAATCCGCGATGGAGTGAAGCCGCGAAAGGCGAAGCGCGATATAGCGAGGGATCACTGTATCACAATTTAACCTTTAAACTGAGAAAAGTAACAGTCCAAATATAGAAAAACGAGAGGCTTGCCTAATGATTTCACTTTGTGTGAAGCATTCTCCTATGTTAAACTTCAGCTTATGGTCCATTAACTAGCTTTTAATTAAATTTCATTAGTTGCCATTGCTGTACAGTTTATACAGTAGATTTAGGGTTAATCGTGTATCCAGAAGGACAATAAAGGGCATTTAGAATTCCATTAAGTACAATTTTATGCTTTGCATTTCTCACTCTGCAGTTGTCTGTTCAGAGAAGTCTTGATAAATGTGTTTTCCAGGATCATCATCATCGTATAAAATGCACACTGCCGGTCATATCTGAATGCCTGCCTGTATAAAGTGTCTGGTTTCCATAATCGTTTCATTAGTGGAAACTCCTGTTCCATTATTTAACCTTGTGCTCTTGATTATATGAAGTACTGGCAATAGTAGATGAAAGTGGAGTACAGAATATGTAGACACGTACCAATGTTAACATATATTTTGAGTGGTCAAAAGTAGCTGAGGAACGGCTGAATGGAATAATATGGCTGCCCACATACTGTATTGCACATCCTACAACCTACTATGCTGAAAGTGAAGCTCAAATAATTAGTTCCTGAAAGAAAGATGTGTATAAAACCCCATTTTCTGGCACTGTGCTTCACTTAGTAATTAAAATATTAATTGGTGCAGCCCATCCATGCTTTAGGGTGCCAGTGCAGTGCAGAGGACACCACTCGATCTAGCCAACATGATTCTTAAGCATGGCGATAAATTATGCTTACTGTGACATTGGCAAGCTCTCAGTCTTCCTATGGGGGCTTTCTGATTCTTACTGAACAGTTGTGTGTACTACTTAACAGCCAGGCAGAATATGTAGTCTCATTCTTTTCTGTCTTGTTTGCAGCAGGAAAGCCTGCAAGTATTTTGATCAGGGAAAAGGGACCTGTCCTTTTGGTGGAAAATGTTTGTACCTGCATGCTTATCCAGATGGCAGAAGAGCAGAGCCAGAAAAACCCCGCAAGCAGCTTAGTTCGGAGGGCAGCGTTCGGGTAAGTATACAGAGGCAGACTAGATAAGACAAAGTGATCTACTTGCCTTGTGTGCACTTAACTCAAACTTATACTGGAATGCTTAGGATTGCATTCAACATGAATGTTTGGATAGGACAGTTTGTTAAAATGAGTGGAGTGAGTTTCAGGGCCACAGTGAAGTACATCTGCTAAATAAAATTACGGGAGCAGAAACTAACTGATATGGAACCAGACAGTGGGTTTTTGTTTAATACAAACGCAGGACTATGGTATTTACAAAATTTGCTTTTCCTTACAGTTCTTGAACTCTGTGCGGCTGTGGGATTTCATTGAAGAGCGGGAACACCGGGGTTTGCCCCAGTATGAAGACCAGGTGGAAGAACTCGGTGAACTGTTCATGGAGCTGCAAGGGCCAGCTGATGAGGACGGTGTTGTAGCCAGCCACTAATTCACAGCTCACGTCATTTCTGGATGTCTATGATGTGGTCTACACACCCTTCTCAGTATTACTAGGGGTGAAAACAATGCTGAGAAATAAAAACCATGTCATTGTAATTTAAGCTGTCTCTCTATGGGATGTAATCCCACATGTGGCAGTTGATGACTGACTCATTACGCCCAGCTACTACTTCCAGGAGGTGACGGGGAGGTTAACATTGGTATTTTACATTTGCAGGGGTTCAAAACTTTACCATCTGTGGAGTCAGCACACTCTCTTAGTGTTTGTGTGGGTTTCCTCTGGTTACTCTAATTTCTTCTTGCAACACAAAGGCATGCATGTTTGGTTAGGTGGTGACTTCATTGACTTGGTATACGTATAGGAGGATTTGTTGCAGACTGGCCAGTGTCACTTGATATGTTCCTGCCCAGAGGGGCTTCAGCTCTCTCTGTAATGAAAAATGGTAATTCAGAAACTTGACAGATGGAAACATGAAAAAAATGTCATAGAATACTGTAAATGTATTATAAAGTTTGTCCTAGCCAGAGTATTACTTTTTTACTTAATAATGTAAAGTATGGTGGTGGTATATTCATTAATTTTGAGAATTTGTTTTACCTAATTTATGCAATTACAGCAACCAGGACCTTTTCTAGCAGGAACTCACATGTCCAGCCTAGCACAGAGCACATTCACACTTGTAACCATGCTTGGTTGTCCCTAGCCAATGTACGGTGAGTGACCTTACTGTGCTTTGATATGTAGGAGTAAACCAGCAAAACCAATGCAAACACTGGGAGAACATGCAGACTCGGCAGCAACTTAGGTGAACACACAACCTAAATCCCTTGGTTGTAGTGCTACCCTGTGTCATTAAATGGCATATAATTATATATATATATATACATACACACACTGGAAATCATGGGCAGTTGCCAGTCTCGGTACAGCAAATAGAAACGATGAGCAGAGATAAGAGGATGAACAGCACATTATGACCAGTACTGGAGGGACAGAGGACAAAGTATCTGAAGCTTATATTTAACTTAGTTTTATTACAATCCGCCGGATTAAACAAACATCTTCAGGTTTACAATAAAGTGTTTATCCTGAGTCTCGCAATAAACAAAAAAAAATTAAAACCAAATGATTTAGACAATAAAGAAACATCATTCCATACACGCGCAGTCACCCTTTAAAAGGCTGCCCCCAAAGACAACATTGCACTCAGTGCCACAGCTAGACATGCAGCTTCGGCAGTCTATAGGGGTGACATGTCCACTGCAGCCACCACCTGCTGAAGATGCACATCATAGCCAGGGGGTGGTGTGCCATCCCAAATAGCTAAAAATAAAATGAAGCAGTGCAACATCTGGTTGCTTAGGGTTCACTGTCCTTGGTAGACAATAGAGGAAATACAAAATATCAACTTGGAAAATTGCACTCAGCAAGACGTCCTTTTGCTGAATGCTAGAAGACTGGCACCTTCACGGAGGTGAAAGTGCATAAATTAATGTCCTCGGTGTGACTGGCACGATGAAGTGATGGCTCGGAGGCACTGCGGTTGATTTTAGGAAGAGAGTGCTGCAGTAGTTCTATTGATGACAATATCTGAAAAGGGGGAAAAAAGTGGTGTTTGTTAAGAGGAAGAAACAAAATTACTTTAGGAGGTGAAGGGTCTACCCAGCTCATACCTGTGATCCTGGGCACCATCACATTTCTTGTAACAGGAAGACTGATCAGTTCAAAGGTAAATGTTTACAGACTGATCTAATTTTCTGGCATTTTCTTACCAGAGATTCTCAAAAATTAACAAATCAGAAGAGTTTTATTTTTTTTGTTACTTCAGTGGTGAGTCAGTTATCACATTTTTGTTTAATAAATATTTTTCTAACAATGAGTTATAGTCAAGAGTAACTAATAATAGAGTGCAAATACATGCCATTAGTAGACTACATTAAATACAAATACATGCTTTTTAACATCACTTCACAATGTGATATAGTTAAAAATGGAGCCTAAAAGGGCTTGTGGTGGCTCAAGAGCTTCCACAGACAGCAGATTTCAATTGAAGTGATATAAAAATTGCATCGACTGATGTCCTAGAGTTAGTCACTCTCCACAACCAACAACTACCTAGTTAAAATTTCTTTAAAGTATTACTCAACAGAGAGTTAAAATCTCAGCCTCAAGGTAAAATTTTTTGGTTGCTTTGGCCCCTGATGGAGAAGAGGTCTGGAATTCTGCCAATACATGATAGCCTTTCACCGGCGTTATCTTTACATTCTAATGATTCAGAAGCTGTTTTCAGTGTATTTTCAATGTAACAAATAGAAAGTATGAGGGGGAACTCGAGCTAAAGTTAGAAAATGGATTTACAGTATTAGAAAATGGAACGAACCTTAACAAAACTGATAATGTCATTTCTCAGTGTAGGCTCCACCCTTCTCAGTGCACTTGTTCCACCTGCCTGGATTCTAGCAGAATAAAAGGTTTTGTCTTGTCCTCGCAACCATTCGTGCATCCAAATTATTGTCGAACACTACATGCTGAGAGGTATTACAGTCACCACTGCAAGTTACTGTGACTTGCTGGAGACCAATGTGAAGCCTGCTATTCAATCCAAGTGGCCAAGACTGCCGTCTCAAAGAGTCCTTTTGCTGCAAGACAATGCCCACCCAACTGCACACTGCTAAGAACACCAAGGCTTGTCTGGAGAAACTGAAGTTTGAGGTATTGCTACATCCTCCTTATTCGCCAGATTTGGCACTGTGTGATTTTCACCTTTTTGGACCGCAAAAAAAACATTTGGGTGGTCGTCAAATCAAGACAGATGACACAAGTGCATTGAGAAGGGTGGAGACTACATTGAGAAATGACATTTTCAGTTTTGTTAAGGTTCGTTACATTTTCTAATAATACCCATTTCCTAACTTCAGCTTGACTCCCCCTCATATATATTTGTTCACTCTATGCTTACATATTAAGTATGTATTTGTTCACTCTGTTCTTATAAAAATATATTTACATGATTTATCTCACATTCATTTCTAGATAAGTGACTTTGTTTTTTTTTTGTAATTTATATGCTTAACTTACCTCAAAGAGCAGGAAACACGAGCTGGAGCACCAGCTGTGTGCAAGCTCCTAACTTGTAGCAGGGATCAGTTTTGCCATCACTATGGCTGTCAGAGAAGTGTAGCAGAATAATATACAAGTTTAAGTGACCTGTCTCAGGCTACTCTGTAACTGAAGTTGCACAGACCTTTTTTTCTGTTGTAGCCAAGTGTGCAAATTTGCCAATGCTTTTTAACAGGAGTTTGAATATTTTTTTTTTAATTTGTAGAGTTAGATCAAAACATCTCAACAAAAATATTTCCTATAAGTTAGCTTAATTTAAACAAAATCATTTCAATGGGAACTAAGTTGTTTCATGTGGACAGAGAGAGAGAGACAGTGTAGCCATATTAGGTGCTTTTGTACTAAATACCTAAAAAATTGACAATTTACAGAAACCACACAAACACAAGAAATACATACCAAAAGTATCAATCCTCACTGTACTCAGGCTTTTATTTGTTCTAAATACAACAGTTGACTGGAAGAAGTATCTTAGTTCAGTCCTACCTGTGGGAAGAGTGGTCTTTCTTCCTTAACTGGGTTTATGCACTCTGCAACAATCCTCTTCATGGCTTTGGGACAGTTTTTGTACAGCTTACTTAGATCTGGACTTAAAACTCCCCTCCCAACACTGTAAATAATCTGACAAGAGAAAAACAACAACTTGAGAAGTGCAAAAGCAATAGTTTAAACTCGTATATCCAACACTGAGGATAAGGAGCAGGGTATATCTACTCTGTGAAGAGGTTTTGAGTGTCTAGTCTAACTCGAGCTCAGGCACCAGGCTTTATAAGGGGTCAGGCATCACTTTTCTCTTTTTCACACACCACTTCTCTTATTAGACATTTGACTGAACAACACCTTAATTTTCAATAGCATGACACAACAATCAGAATGCTGTGGGAAACCCCAGTTACTGTCTTACAGTCAGCAAATGGAGTAGATGAGATGGGTGATGAGTGAAGTAAGAAAGCTAGCTGCCTGCCTACTACTGATTTCTTAACAGCTCACTGAACACTTGATTAAAGGAAGAAGTAGACTTTCAGATCTTCTTTTTACCTCAAAATGGGCTGATTATAATCATTCTGAGATCATACAATCTGCAACCTTCTGTTTTATTCACTTAATAACTCTGCTAAAGTTAAAATACCCCGCCAAGGTACAGCTACCTCGAATACTGCTGTATATAAAATGACCAAAGAGTAAGCCATCATCTCACCTGGTCTCTATTGGACACATGTCGGTACGGCAGCTCTCCAGTCATTAGTTCAAACAGCACAATACCATAGGAGTAAACGTCCGACTGGAAGCTGTATGGGTTGTTGTCTTGCATTCGAATGACCTCAGGTGCCTAAAGGTAATTAAAATGTGTCAATCTTAAATGTTTCTTCTTCAGAACATTCATTCCAGCTTCCTGAGCTACAGATTATACTGCCCATATGGCATTTTTGCCCATCTTAACAAATTGTATGTCTGCAGTGATCTTTCAGTAGCTATTAAGATTGTACTCAAATTGTTTCCTCTTTTACTGCACTGCAAAATTGCAACCTTCCAAACTGCATATGAAATTCTCATTTTTCAATTCTTGGCAGCTCTCACAGGTAGACTAGTAGCTGACCAGAATTCTCTAATTCTGTGAAATCAAAGCTAAATGGGCAGAAAATATCTTCACCATCCACCTGTAACAAACTAGACAAGAAATAAGGTCTTTCACTCTCTTTTTCAACATAAGGATGGTTTGGCCTATCATGAAAATTTCAGTAAGCTGGTAAACAGAATATTCTTTTTGCTTAAATTGCACTGAATACCAACAATTGAATAAAGCGAATTAAGCTAAACAGTCAAAGCTAATGGAAAAAATGCCATACCACATCTCTGAATTGTGTTTTTGTTGAAATTCACAATAAAATAAGATTCCAGTGAAACAATGAAAATCAGAAGCAACCCATCCAATAAAACTGTAAATGACAATCTGCAAGCTAATTATCTTTACCATAAAGTAAGACTTGCAATGCCACTATGGGCATGCTGTGCAGTCATCAACATTGAAACAGCAGTGTGGCTGGCCTCCTGGATGGTCAGAGCTGCTCACAATATGTGAAGAAAAAAAACAAGCAGGCTACTATGATACTTTCTGCATACTGCTGACCAAGTTAGCCACCAGCTAGTCACTTAATATCAACAGGGCCATAAGAGGTTTACATGCAACTGTTTAACCATAAGATAGTTTTTTAGTTTTTTTAATTAGCATGGAAAAAACTCAAGTAAAGGACAGAGCTAAATGGACCCAACGACGAAACAGGCAAAATCACACGTGTACTTACCATCCAGAGAATGGAGCCCGATGGCTGCTCCACCTGATGAGAGCCGCTCCACCTTGCTTTGACAGTCGCCAAGCCAAAATCACCAATTTTCACTGTTAACCCTTCATGTAGGAAAATATCTGTGGCAAGTTAAAGAAATGGCTAGAACAAGAAGTATGCTTAACCTAGTGAGTGACACTTAACTCCTAAGACGTTCAGACACTTCTAAGGTAGGCTTGATTTCACAAGGATACTGTTGGACTTCATGTCTCTGTGAATAATATTCTTTGCATGCAAGTAACTGTTGAAGAAAAAACAGACAGTCAGTGGAATCAAGCAAGCAGTCTTCTTTGCCCTGGAGCATCTACACCCTACCCAAAAGTCAGAATGAGCTGGGATTCCCACAACTTACCATATTCAATCACTGATATAACAAAGTACATTACATGTAGCTACAGTTTCAATTCCACAAACCATTAGATCTGATACCAGAAGATGTAGGGAGAAATAAGGTATACACAGTCCAGCAAATAAGGCTCAGATATAAAGTCAAACTGTCAATAGTGACGCCAGGCTGTCAAGTAATAAGGCCCATCCCCAATTCTTGTTATAACTACCTTGCTTCCTCAAATAAAATTATTTACAGTCCAGCCCAGCTCATTAGCTATGCGGCCATATTGGCTACACACATTATTACAAAACATTGTTCACCAATGATACTGGTGCTGGTGGGAACACATAGGCCCTGACGGTGGGTATTCAAGTGAAAACTTGTGTATAGATGTGCTCCTTTTGGAAGATGCCAGTTTCTTTGTTAATACATTTCACAGATATTATTTTAAAGCAGATCTGCCCTGAAATGGACTGCAAACTCTCCCCATCAAGGGCTTTTCAGTTTGTTTTCACATTTACAGACCCTTAAGTGACTCCTATGTATGAATAAATGTATCCCCATGAAGAATCACACTTTAAGTAAAGTCAGAGTAAATGGGGTTTAATTTGGCTTTATAACAACAACAGAAAATACAAAACAATCAATGGAGCTTAGATAAGCATGATTCAAGGGACTGGACACTTAATTCTTCAGTTCTAATCAGGAACGACTTCCTCGAGTTTAATGATTCAGTTTAACTCTCTGCCTTAGGCAGCAGAATCTTATTATATTGGACATACTCACTCCATGCCCTGGGCCGTCTGCCTGGCAATGTCAATCAATTGGAACATCTGGAAATTTGTCTCCAAGACATGTATGTGCTTGTAAAGACTGCTTCCTTCACACCATTGTGTTACAATGGCTAGATTGCCCTTTGTCATGTAGCCCATGAACAGCAAGATGTTCACATGCCTTGTCTTTCTGTAAATGAGAGAGTGAGCACTAGTACACATTGCGCAATGTCCATGACACAGTCTGAAATAGCACAGGGCATAGTTATTACTGACATGTAAGAAAAGCTGGAAGCCACTAACCTCAGGACAGCCACTTCATTTCGGAAAGCCTGTAACTGTTCAGGAGTTGGGTCGGTTACCTTTAGGATCTTTACTGCAACATCACCTAAAACAGATAGTAAGTAAAAGTGAAAAAAAAAAAAATCCCAGAAAGAGATTGTCTTACCAAAGAGAAGTAACATAAATACCATGCCATTTTCCTTTGTAAACAGTACCAAATGAACCAGAGCCTATCCTGGAGTGCAATACAACTTCTGCAGCTTCAATCTCCCAGTAGTAACTGGAATCTCTTTGTCCTCTTTGCCTCTACAAGAAAACATTTCTGGTGAGATACTGACACTATTAATTAGTCAGAAGCCATGCAATACAGTAATAAATTAGGAGGGCCTATTGGCTTGTGCAGAGCATTTTTTCCTGCCAGAAGACCTTTCATCTAAAGGAACAGAACAAGGCAAAAATTCTCCTGTATTTCAAACGTACATTTTTAAAAAATTAGTTATTTAAATATTTCTTAGTTAGTCATTGAAAAACAAAATCATAATCAGTCTAAATACTAAAGTGTGCTCACACTATTAAACCTGGACGATAAATTGGACTGGACTGCCAATACTGATTCTCTGTGCAAGAAAGGACAGAGCCGCCTGTACTTCCTTAGAAGACTGGCATCCTTCAACATCTGCAGTAAGATGCTGCAGATGTTCTATCAGATGGTTGTGGCGAGTGCCCTCTTCTACGCAGTGGTGTGCTGGGGAGGCAGCATTAAGAAGAAGGATGCATCACGCCTGGACAAACTGGTGAGGAAGGCAGGCTCTATTGTTGGCATAGAGCTGGACGGTCTGACATCCGTAGCAGAGCAACGGGCACTCAGCAGGCTCCTATCAATTATGGAGAATCCACTACATCCATTAAACAGTGTCATCTCCAGACAGAGGAGCAGTTTCAGCGACAGACTGCTGTCACTGTCCTGCTCCACTGACAGACTGAGAAGATCATTCCTCCCCCAAACTATGCGACTCTTCAATTCCACCAGAGGGGGTAAACGTTGAACATTATTCAAGTTATTGTCTGTTTTTTACCTGCATTTTTTATTACTCTTTAATTTAATATTTTTTGCTGCTGGAGTATGTGAATTTCCCCCTGGGATTAATAAAGTATCTATCTATCTATTTAGAAGTGTGTGGCAGAAGGGGAACAAAACCATAAGTATTCACAAGAATCACAACTTCTAACAAACAAAAATCTCCAGGTTGACATTCACAAAACTCCAAAAAGCGCTTTATCAACTCCTGCAGTTTTTTTTCTCCTTTCACAATTTTCTCCAGCTGAACATTTATAATTACACTAAAATATATGATAATGCCTTCCTACCCTGGGTTAACTGCTATTAGAGTGTTCAGGTAATCAAATAATAGAATATTTTCAGTTGGGTAAAATTAATATTCCCATATGTCCATTGTCTGACATGAGCTGGAGAGTGGTGACATGTCACAAGTTGATTACCATATGCAAATTAAAATTTCACTCTACTTTGTGCATGTGGCAATAATTAACCTATGTACTGTCTGTCACAGGTAAGCAGATAGATTGTCAGCTGGTTGATTATCAGAGTTGATGGAGGGAATTAGAGCAGCAGGTTTGTAAATATGTGTTATCTCTGAACTGATAACTGCTGGGAGGGAAAAATGGCACTCTGAGCAATTGTTCAACATATACAGCACATGTCTCACAATAGTCAGTTAGTGGTGGATTTTTGTGCCATCATAATGCTTTTACCAGCTCCATAAGGTAATGGGTATCAGTAACTGATGTAAACTTTTGTAAAGTATGTAAACTTTTCAAAAACTGCACGATGTACAAGAATAAGGTTGACATACTGTAAATACCAGTCATTCCTTTTTACTTTAAATTATTTGTGTTTTGTGATTTAAAATCTAGTACTATTGCTCCACTGGGATTTCATTAATAAGTTTGAAACATTTTTCTGTAAAATAATCTTGCATTATGCATTTTTGCTGATTTCCCATTAACTAACATTTTCCAGTGCAAGTTTTACCTTGCATACAAAATCAGGTTACAGGAATGGAACACACCCACCTGTAATGAATATTAAGATTAAATCGACCCACTGCTTCCATTCATATACATCAGGTGCAACAGCACAGTCTCTCTGATTCACAAATGCTTACTGAAGCTCAAATTTACAAATTCCAAAAGTGAGCTAACAATGTTAACAAAATGAAAGTTCGAACATACGGTAAAAAAGTACTGTAACTGTGGCTCAGCAATAATTCCATTTATACTTACAGATTCCTTTCCTTCACAATACACACATACTACATTGGTATATCCCATATTCTAAATTTAACTTAAGCCGATATTACACTATGCAAATTATATTCATGGGGTATGTTACACTTGCTGACCGCGGCTGCTGATCTCATCATTGGACCATGTCAATTTAAACGACTGAAAAATGCTTGGCCTGTTTACTTTACTAGACTGTGTGCCAACTTTCCAGCACAGTCCTGCTCACTCCTTTTTCTGACAGCCAATAGCGTGCTGCCTGACAGAGTCGCAGCTGTACGAAGGACTTAACAAGTACAGAGAGCTACCTTTTGATCTGTGACCTTTTTTCTTTATTCCACTCTCTCGTGGTATGTAAAATATGGCGCATAAGAAAGACAAGCTTCTTTTCCATTTGTGAGGGTTCAAAACATTTGCATTCCTTATTCAATTCCATTATATGCACTGTACTGCCAGATGAGTATTCACTGGTTGTGAGCCAGAATGCACACAGACCCAACCCCTATCTATGACTAAAGACAAAATCAAGCCTGTTTGATTTTATCAATGTGAGTCATTAGTTGAATTGCTTGATGGGAGAGCATTGCTGATTGCCTCTGACTCTTAAGATTAAGTAATCAAAGGCTACAAGTGAAAATCATGGGAAATGTTTTGTAATGTGACATAGCCTTTAGTAAACCAAAAAAAAAAAATTTTTGCAGGGCCACACTGTGCTTGTTTGTTTCTACAAAGATGTACTTGTACTCTAAACTATCTTAAATAGTACTGAGCCAAACATAATACTTTTTTAACTGTGGTAATCATTTTCATTGGCCGTTACTACAACTTTACAGTCCTCATGCTTTTACATTGTCCTTCTGTTCCTGTTGGTGTTAATGGCATTTTTCATCAAATTATGTACCTTAGATTCAAAATCAGTCCTTGACAATATTAGACCAAAATTACCCCATGTAATGTATGGAAAATAAATATTTTCATTCTACATACACAATCTATTCTCTAATCATAAGGTCTTGCCTTTGCAATCTGATGGGAGGTTGATTACTATTAATTAGAACCATTGTCTCACTATTTTCCCCCCATTCGTGATAAAGACACTGATGGGGATAAACAGTGTGAGGTGATTGGTTTATTTCCTTGTTTGTTTTCATCCTCAGATAGGTGGCTGAAAAAGCAATTTTTTGAAAGATAATTAGTTTGTAACCTCCTGAAAGTTTATTTAGACAAGGCTAGCATTTATTCAATATTATTATTTAGTACTAGTGAGACGTAGGAAAGACGAACAGTGCACCACAGTCGACATGGGTTGGAGCTGCGAGAATAGCACTTAAAGGACGTAATGGTTTGGATGAAGTTCAGCATGTAGCATGTTTAAAAAGAAGACACTAATACTATTTAAAGGTCAAGTTAAATGTTAATTCTTTTACACAGTAAATAAAGTATGTGCATTCTAAATCAGTGTGTGTTATAAGTCTACTGGAGAAGATTTAATGTTATTATTTACTATGTGACTGTCATGCATAATTTTATAAACAGCAGTGAACTGAATGTGTTATGATAAAATGTTTTGCAATATACAACAACTAGATATTGCTAAATTATTGTATTTGTGCTAAAGGTCATGTGCATTTTACACTTGTTTGTGATAAAGATGCTGATCATGATAAACAGTGTGGAGTGATTCATTTCTTTTTTTTCCCTTCTTCTCAGGGTCATCACACCTGCACCATAGTACATTATGGGCTACTTGGTATAATGGGGTAATATTGAATTTGATCTGCCCTTTTTAAATCGAATACAAAAAGCTGGAGCTTATTTTATGTCTTTAAAAACTCCTTTCCTTAAGCAACTGCAACACACTCATGAAATAACATAACAGTCTCAAACCCAGGATGTTGGATTTTTAAAGCAGTAGTGTTACTCAATGCATGACAGTGTCACTTGTCCATGAAACAGATGACTGTAGATGTGACAAGTGACATCCAAAAAATTGTCTTCCTGAGGAGGCATAGGAATGTAATCAATAGAGAGAAAAACAAAGTGCTAAGTGCTATAAAGCAAAATGAGAAAACAAAACATTTATCTTTACTTCTTATATTATAACACTCATACTCACAATTCTATTTTTCTCTTGAGTATTTGAGGCTACAGCACGCTCTCTTTGAGCAGGAATAGGGGTCTTTGTCTGTGACCAGCCCGTTGGACTCAGGTCAGGAGGGCTCCCTAAAGAAAAAAAAAGACAATGCAGATAACAAAGACAGAACTTTTTGCAAGAGCACAATGCTACTCAACATCTTAACCTATAAAGACTGTGAGGAAGAGAAATGAAAGGAAAAAGAATAGTTACCTGATTCCTGATTTCTTATCACATCCTATAAAAAAGATAAAGCACAAAGGTTATTAGTGTTTTAAATGTTAGTAACAGATCCAGCTTTACAAGCACACAAACCTGGAACAGGCAATCATGTCCCGAAATTTGGGAAAATCACAAGTAATGCGAAACACGGGGTAATGTGTAGAGTCAGATATTTTGTTGGCAGAGGTGTTCTAACACCCTCTAGTGGATTTGACCGAAATAATGAACTAAACAATAGTTGAGTACTCCTAATCCAAAATGCCCGGAATCAGAAGTACTTCGGATAATTGCACATATTGGAATATTTGCATATACATTGTGAGATCATACTGAGAAATGCTGCCAAACCAGCTAAATGAACTCACACATATAACAATACACATCATTGAGATATTGTTATAATGTGCACCAATGTAAAAAGATATAGTAAAGCTCCAAAGTGATAAATATGACATACAGACTCTAATTTACTTCCCTTTTCAGAGGGTTCATGTTGTGTATCTGCACTAAAGAACCGAAATGTGTATTTGCAACTTTAAACAAAACTTTCATTTATAAATCTGACCAAGGGTGTGTAATATTTCACTTGTGATGTCTTACGTGTGTAATTGTTTTGCTCATTCTCACTTGCAAAATACAGTTTGGAGGGCTTATATGGCAGTGTATGTGAAAAGGAAGTAGTACTGATGTCCTTTTATTTTCATGTGCACTTTCTCATGCAGCTAAAAGCAAGCTGTATAGAACACTGGGGCTGTGATTGAACAGAGAAGGTTATGTGCTTAAAATTACACTCAAAGATTTCAAGAGTCAAATACTGTTGTATAAAGACATTTTCATTTTTTCCTAGGCTAGTCGCCTTATATCAGAAAAGGTATATAGAAAGAATTCAAAGACAGAGTGCCAAAAAGTAAAAAATGAATGTCTGAGTAAATTTAATGGATACTTTAGTGTAGTTGAAAGTATATATTTCGCACCATCTACATATGTTCTTGGCATCATGACTGATCTAAATTCAAGTACCAATAAATTGGCCTCCATGCTAAATACAGAATTAAACACTTTGCAATATGATTTGTCTGAATAAATATAAGTTATACTTAACAGGAAACATATTTCAAAATAGATTTGCTGACTAATAAAAATCCAAAAGCTACCATGCCCATGACCAATAAAAATTCCTTTATCACCATAGTTAATACATTTTAGTGTCATCTTCTGCAACTAGATTTTGAACTAGCTCAGTAGCATGTGTAGAATGGCAAGCAAAAGCTCCTCTACACTAATCCTCAGCACAGAAACCTAACAGGGTAGGTCATGTGCACCGGATCTACAAGAGACCATCACTTTGTTCCGAGTGTGTGGTAAGGGGCCTATTCAACAATACAAACAATGAAATGATCAAATTGAAATGACCAATGAGAATTTACCACCATATCCCTTCTTCACTTGATGAACTGATTGAATGCCCGTGGGCTGAAAAGACCAAGATGGTCTTCACTCAGTGAGCTGATTGAGTCGCATGCAGAAATCAAGAGTGAGAATTGGTGCATTGCTTTACATGACCCAGTGTCCGCACGATGCCTCCTTAAAGGTATGATCACAATTCTCTGTTAAGGAGCTACGTCAATGAGAATGTTTACGGAAAACAATTGATTTTTTTGACAAACTGGTGCCAGGAAAATGTGAGAGGATAACTTAGAGGTAACAGGTAGTGCACACTGAAATGTATAAGCATTTGCTTGAAAATGTCATGAAGGAAACAAGTGTATTAGGAAAAAGGTTGATGTAATACACAAAATGTACTAAAAAGATGACTAAGAAATCAGCAGATGTCCTGTAAACAACAAGACTGGAAGTTGTTATGTATACAGAAATTTCAAAGGTGATGGCTCAACCAAAAGGATATGAAAAGAACAAGAATATAACAACAGTTTTATTTTTAATAAGTCATTTAGGTGCAGACCAACAAACCAAACAGAGCAAATGCATTCACTGATTGACACTATCATGTAAATCCAGTTGCTTAAAATAGACCTATACCCTTAATATTTTGATAACTCTGACCATGATGTAACAGACTGTTGCAAGAGTAATAAAATGAAGCAGATGGACAAACTTTTTCCTGCTGGAGAAATGACTCAAAAATGTTTTATCAAACTTGTCCTGGTTTTAGGATATGTTACTTTTTTGATTAATACTTGAATCCCTGAAGCCTATGAAAAAAAGTCATAATGCCGGGCCACCTTACGTTCCTTTGTACCTCTTCATCAGCATTTTTGTTTTGCAAAAGTGTCAATCAGCACAAGCAACAAGCAGTCTGTTATCCCATCCCCCCATCAACGCAGCTGAAATGAGATGAAAAATTCTCAGAGCTCAAGTCTGTTTATCTGGGTGTGATGTGCCTTGAGTTGTATGGGTAAATATAACATTATTTGGAATACACACATTTCATGTGTGTTCCATTTCTACAATAATCTGGATAAATGTAGGATGATAAGAAATGTGAGGCAAAAAACGTTGAACACATAAGTAAAACAGAAACTTTTTCATGTATAATTGATAAAATGTTGACATGAAATGTATCATTTGTGAAGACTGAATATCAAATAAATACTTTCACAGAAGGTATAACAAAAACAAGTGTGCCTTTATTCAAGAATATAACCAAGGAAAAAGAAATGATTAAATTTACATAAAGCTGTCAATATCTAAAAACCGAAGCCCACTTATCAATTGCATGACTGGGTTAGAGGTAAGAATGGCTGCTTAAAACTGAAGAGATTGCGGGTTCAATTCCAGGTCTTCCCCGCATTTTCCATTTTGAGTAGTGAGCTGTTATTATTATTAATATTATATAATAAAAACATACATTTGATTTGAGTCCGTAACATGCTTAAATGTTGGGGTTTTTTTTTTATTCCATTTTATTCTCTCAGTCATGTTAATTGTGGTACAACGAACTTACCTCTCCCTCTCTGTGTTGACGGTGTTTACCTCCATCCTTTTAACAAGAGCAGCGATGATCACACTTGGTGCTGTGCTTGATGCCTGGTCAGAACTATTTGTTGTACTGGTAATAATGTGATCAGACTATCATGCAGCATTTGCACTTTGACAAAAAAGACACCCGTGCAGAACGTGTGAAAACGACACATTTGCATGTGCATTGGTACTCCTTATTTAGGAAAAGATTCCAGTCGTCCCATGGGAGAAAGACTTTCTGAGACTGTGGTCATAAAGCCGTTTCTGGACAAAGGCAGAACCGTAACAACTGACAACTTCTTCACGTCACTTTCACTGGCTAATAAACTGCTGCACTGCAACACAACTCTGCTTGGCACCATAAAGTGGGACGGAAACTTCCACCTGTCAGCTACAGTCACTTCAGTATGCATGCAATTCTCCACTGTAGTGTTTAGATCTGGCAGTGACATGCTGACGATGTATGCGCCCAAAAAGAAAGTCTGTCTGCATTCCCATTACCATGCACCATAACGTGAAGATCAGGCAAGATCAAAAAAAAAAAATGTTCAAATGACAACTCATGTTCAAATGACACAGAATTTTCAAATAATTGCGTTTTCATGCATGGATGTGTGTATGTGTGTGCATGAGAGAGGCAGAGACAGATTTGATATCATTCAAGTGGTTACTGGAATATAAAATAAACACTTTTGCAAAAGTATAATGAAACAAGCATGCTTTTATTCAAGAATAAAACTGAATAAAAAAAATTCAAGTAACAAGAACATACCAAGAAGACATGATTTGTGTGTCTGCTTATATCCCTTCAGTGATATCTTTCATAAGTAGCAAAACTTTACACCAGCTGTTACAGACTCAAAACAAATGTATGTTTTTATTATATAATATTAATAAAAACAGCAGCTCAATACTTAAAATGATAAATGTGGAGAAGACCCAGGATCGAACCCACAACCACTTGATTTAGAAACAGCTGCTCTTACCTCTACACCAGCCAGGTAATTGACATTTGGGCTTTGGTTTTTACATATTGACAGCAACATGTAAATTGAATAATTTCTTTTGTTTGGTTATATTCTTGAATAAAGGCACACTTGTTTTCTTATATCTTTTGTGAAAGTGTTCATTTGATATATGAACTTCAGTCTTCACACATTATACATTTCACGTCAACATTTCATCGATTATACATGAAAAACGTTTCTGTTTTAGTTATGTGTTTAACATTTCTCGCCTCTTATTTCCTGTCATCCTACATTTGTTCAGACTGTTGTAGACACGTAACACACATGAAATGTACGTATTTCAAATAACAATATATTATTTACACTATACAACTCCAGGCACTTCACACCCAGATAAACAAACTTGAGCTGGGAGAACTTAACTGCAACTCCGGGGGAAAAGATAGCAGGTTGCTCGCTGCTTGTGGTGATTGACACATTTGCAAAACAAAGACGCTGATGGAGAGGTGCGAAGGAATTTAAGGTGGCCCAGCATTACAACTTTTTTTTTTAGGCTTCAGATCTAGTGTTGAGATGTCGATTTCTACCACAAAAACAGTATCTCCCTTTTCCCTGTCTACAAAACCCAAGAACGCTATCCTTTAATTTCAGGAAGTATGAGACAGACCATGTTGTGGAGAGGGTCAATAGCAGTCAGTATTTTGGTGTCATCTCTATAAGTGCACAGTTCTATCCATCCTCACTGGCTCTTCTGTACATACTTGTAATTTACATTAACACTTCTTTAAAAATGCAATTAAAAATTAACAAAGACCTCAGTCATCCCGCAGTCACTTTGCTCTACCTCCATTCTAGTAAATGGTACCACTAGGTTAAGGAACAAGTTTTATTTATAACTGTATCCAACTATGTGATTTTTGTTTCTTACATATTTATCATTTGATGGTGTGCTTACTAAATGGTATTGAATTAATTTTCTATGTTTATTTTTGTCTGCTGTTTATATTGTACTACTTTGACTAGTCTATAAGAGACATGCAAATACAATAGACTTGAAACACCTGTAGCATAAATATCTTACTATACTAATTTAAAAAATCCCTCAAATGATTTTTATCCATTTTACACTGTCTAATTATTTTAGAATACAATACGCTTTCTTAGATTCAACAAGTCATTAACAAAATAAAGCTAGTAAAGCTCTGTTACAAGCAAAAAGCAAAGCACAACACAAAAGCTTAACTTTTTTGTTTACAAGCTAAGCACAATAATTCAACTTGCATTGGTAGCACCAAAAATGACTCAGAGTGCAAAGAATCAACCTGTAATAGTAGGGAAAGTCAAATGAAGGTAATTTTCTGTTTTGTTCAGTACCAGAAATGCCATACCATTATACTACAGGTTTAGAGCTTGGCCTGAGCAGGATATAAAATGTACATTTAAATTTCAAAAGTGACCAGCTATGTTTGGCAGTAGTTTTTACAGTTACAATATTTAAAGTGACATGGGTATATTTTGATAATTTAAGATTTTGCTTTTGTTTCTAGGAGCGAATTCAGTAGAAAATCAGAAGCAATGCCACTTTCCAATGTTAGAAACTGAGGTGTACCAACACATGTACTGCCATATAATTTAGTCTTACCATAGGATTATATTCACATCCATAAATGTAAAAATAAGTAAGAGTTTGACTTATGGTTAAATGTAGACAAACAACTTAATACTAAATGAGGACTAGGGTCTTATGGATATTTACATAAAATGAACAACACGGATGGTTGCATATTAAACTTAAAGAGATTTTCTTGAAAAAAATCTGGAGAACAAAACTAATGGAAAAAATGTATTTGCTGTAAACACAGTCAGTTCTTTCATAAAGGTAGCCCACATAACAGTGAGCGGCAAACAAATACCTACTCGTCCTCTTGGGCAAAAGCGATGGCACCAAGAAGTGGGGGAAGCAGTCAGGCAATCTACCTGTTCCCGACACAGGAATGAACCAAGATCACAAAGACATGAAGAGGGGAAAAAATGAAAGACAAACAAAGGAAAACAGAAAAAGTAAAGAAATAATGTAATCAAAAGAAAGATAGAAAAGGAGGTTTTCTATAATTGAATGGCCTGCGCTATCAGCAAAGTCACAATGATCAAATTGCCCTGGGCATGCATGAAATGTCTTTCAATGAGTTTCATTGTTTATTTCCTTAAATTTTACAAAACACCAGAAATGTTGGTTGTGATGGAAGGTCAAAAGACCATGAACAAATAAATATGTAAGATTCTGCAAGCTCACCAGAAGTGAATTTAGTGTAGTCTCCCATTTTTCTACTTCAAAATATTAATTATGACTAACAGCAAATTAAGTACTGGAAATTTTATGTTCAAATTGCATTATCACATGCAAAGTGCAGATCTACTAGACTCACTATCAAAACAAATGTTAACAGATAGATATAATAATTTGTCTTACAGTAAGTGCTGATTAAACAAATTAGCTTAATCATGCAAAACAATGTGCTATCAAAAATACTGTGTCTAAGAAAGGAGCAAAGGAGTAGAAATGATGCAGAATAAATAATAACAAAAATTTCATCATATACTTGAAGGTAATATTTGATTTTTAACTGAAAAAATTAGATTACTGCAGATTTAGTGAATTCTAACTTTTCAGATGCCATCACGGTCTTGTTGTGCTTTATTAAGAGTGTTCTTTACACAGTTTAGATCCTGTCATGATGGCACACTTGAACGACGTAATAAAGTCTGGTGCAGTTTACATGTCTACAAAAGAATAATAATTCTTTACATTTATATAGCGCTTTTCTCACTAC
>NC_041411.2:57701665-57896665 GCF_900747795.2 Erpetoichthys calabaricus
ATACTAACAAAGTATGTCAAATTGCTATCAAGTATTACCCGTTTTTGTGTCAATAAATGTAGACAAGAACTAGGAATCGCTGAAGCATTGAAAGCTTTTATTTAATGTGTACTGTTAATGTGACTTTTATTTAGGTTTTTAAACAAAACCGTTGGAAATGAGCAACAACGAATGTTTTAAATGTGGACGCACTGGACACTGGGCTCGCGAGTGTCCTAGTGGAGGAGGAAGCAGTCGCGGTCGTGGAGGAAGGAGTCGCAATCGCGGAGGCTATGTGGCAGGCAGAGGTAAGAATGCTATATTATTAGCTTTCAGAATTTTAACCCAGTGTCACTTATTTCCACATTCTCATGTCAATTAAGTGGCGTTGTGTTTTTTTTTTTTTTTTTCCTGTTTTGACCTAAAACTGCTTCAATGTTCATTTAAAAGCCATCCTATCAATCACAGCAAGTTTTTTTTTTTTTTTTAATAGTTATCTTGCTTTCTCTGTCTTCTGTTAGAAATTTGTTATCGCTGTGGGGAAGCAGGTCATGTTGCCAAGGACTGTGAGCTTCATGAGGACGGTGGGTACATGCAATTTGAAGGTGAACGTTTTGAACTTTTACCTGAAGTTAAATAGAAGAACAGTACACTGTTTTGAGCATAGTTTAATTACTTTCACGATAAAAATCTGTTCAGTTTATTTACCAAACTATACCATATCATTATTTAACCCAGTTTCAGCTGATGGTATTCCCAGTAAGCACGTTTTTAGAGTATATCCTATCATGGTACCTGGTTTGATTTGTATTTGTTTATTTTTAGTTACAGCTGCACTTTGAAACTTTTAAAATCAATATTTTTCCTTTTTTTATTTAAACACATTAATGGTTCTCAGGTGTTTAAAGCCTAAAATATATATTTTAAATGCATCCTGTGTGGTGTATGGTGCTAGGGAACTAGCACTAGACACTAATAAATGGTAACAGATATGTTAACACAATTAGCGTGCATTTTAAGTTGACTGTTAAAGGAATAGTTTCCCCCCAAAAAATTTTCTTGTCTGGTGTATTATGTAGTGATGGCTGGGGGGAAAAAAATTCATAGAGCAGAGAGAGTTTGATGGAATCTGTGAATACCAACACTATAGCAACAAATATTAACATTTCACACTGAGAGAAAAGCCAAGCAAAATGACACCTTTTATTGGCTAACTAAAGAATCTTGCCTGAAGAAGGGGCCTGAGTTGCCTCGAAAGCTTGCATATTGTAATCTTTTTAGTTAGCCAATAAAAGGTGTCATTTTGCTTGGCTTTTCTCAACATTCATAATGGTTAACACGGTACAACACCCTAGTACTACACTGAGAGAAGAAAACATAACTTGTTTAGTTTTGTGTACTTGTATCATGCAAAACACATTTCTAAAGTATTGTTAAACATTCCTGGAAAAATTGGTGCAAAACATCAACAGGAACCATGTTCACATGGGATTGTGTTTTTTAAATTGCAGACAGGATTCTTGACCAGTGAAAGCAGTCAGTGACTTTTGGAACAATGGGAGGACACCTTCAGTTCAAATGCTCGGTACCTTCTGAGCAAATTTTCTGTCTGTCCTTCACAAATTGTTTTGGAATAACTGGCCTGTTGATTGTTATACAAGTTAATATGAGACCTTCCACCCCAACCATTTTTTTACGTTGTTCGCTGCTGTACAGTGATTGGTCACCATAGATGCCCATTCTGTTAAACATTGCTATCTCCGTTCTCTATGAAAAAGATGATTACATTTCTTTTTTTCCAGCCATCACTATAAAGCAAATTATTTTTGGGTGCAATATTCTTTGAAGTAAGCATGACTATAAAACTGAAGCGTCAGACCTGTTGCTTGAACTTTTATTTATTACTAGATATCACCCAAATATGATTTTATTGGAATAACCCAAAACCAATTGTATTTTCAATCATCTTGTAATACTTAACCAGGAAATAAACTTTTACTATTTTTTTTTTTTTATAATTGAAAAATGTTCTCCAGCCGTTCATACTACCAGTACTGTGCCAGTAATCTTTTCAGCTAAGTGGTAGATAATGTTTGTAAATTATAGTGATTTCTAACAGTACACAATGTTTCACTGTTTTGTTTCTTTTGTGTAATGCTTAGAATTTTTGTCATTTGAGTAGCCTGCTACAATTGTGGCAAAGGTGGTCATATTGCCAAGGATTGCAAAGAGCCCAAGAGAGAGAGGGAGCAACTGTGCTACAACTGTGGCAAACCTGGACATCTGGCTCGTGACTGCGATCATGCCGATGAGCAGAAGTGCTACTCTTGTGGGGAGTTTGGGCATATCCAAAAAGACTGCACTAAAGTGAAGTGCTACAGGTACTTGGATTTGTAGTTCTTGTCAAGCCTTTCATGCAACAGATGTAAAAAAAATTGCCTCACTTTTTTTTTTTTTGTTTTTTGTAGCTTATTCTGAGTTTTAATATTGTAGTGTTTTAATAAATATTTTAGGTGGCTTGGCAGGGTCAGTTTAAGTACTCAAATTCAAATGCAGGCCCTTTATTGTTAAATTTCCAGTTCTGAATGGCACTGTAAATTGTGACAACTGGGGAGACTTCATTGGTGTGGTTTTTTTTTTTGTTTTGTTTTTTTTAAATCCTAGTCTAGACTGCAGCCACTGCCAAGGAAATTTCTGTCAAAGAAGGTACTTTATGCAGTTCACTGGCAAAAGTAATTCTGGATCTACTGCTGTTTAGTCTGCTACTAAATATAAACAGAAGCATAATTTACAAAGTAATGAGCATTCATTCACTATCCAGTAAATACATGAAAATTAATCATTCAATAATACAATTTACCATGCCAGAAATACAAGATTGTCGCTGTTGATTTAAGTGCTTGAGTCAAATTGGCACTTTTTTTGAGGAGAACATGGTGCCAGGTAATGAATTGATTTCTGTTGGCCAGTGAAGGTGGTCCAAAAAAAGATTTTTTTGACCTTTGGTATGTAAAATATTGTGTAGCTTTAAAGATCACAAGTTACATTTAAAAGAACAAAAAAGCAAAATTTCAAATATAAATCTTTAGTGTGGTATGTGATTTTAGGTTTGGGTAGATTACTTTTATATAGGCAGGACAAAGCCAGAGTAGATGAACATAAGAAATCTGACAGATGGAAGATTATTCAGGAGTATAACAGGAGCAAGTACGAAAAGCAGGCATTAGGGAAGATGAAAAGATTAAATGGTTAGTCAATCAATTTAGTCCTGAGGATATGTAAGATTTGTCTGCAGATAAATTTGGCGACTTTCTTCTGTGATAAAATATAAATGGAGAAGTCAGTGTGAGTAATTTTATGCTTACAAAGTGTTCAAAATAAGCTTTATCAAATTTTTGTTTTAAACAGTTCAAACGTCCTCACTGAAGTGATCTGCAAGCTCTCATTGTTCTAGGTTTCAAACCATTTACATAGGTAAAACAAGAGTAAATAGATTTTTTGAAATGCCAGGAGGCTAGTTTTTTTTTCCCCCATAGGTAATAGGTACAGCTCTATTGTAATATGTTTGTGACATTTGTAAGTATAGCAGACCGTGCCTATCAGGTGCAGTGTCTCTGCCTTGTGAAGGGAGCTGCTGAAACAATTTCATTTTAAATTTAGCTTAGTAGTATCTGTAATAATGTTTTTCAAAAGAATACTTATGTGTGACACTTTGTCCTGTTTTCTTTGTTGTTCAAATCTTCCTTGTTAATTTTGATAAAAGTATGATGTAGTGTTTCTTGGTGAAAAGAGAATTGGGACCTTCTCAACATCCACACAACCAAGGAACACATTATTGACTGTTTCTGCACCAAAGTATCTCCATGTCCGGCTGCTTTATACCAACAGCAGTCACTGGGACTGCCAAATCAGAAGTGTTTCATTTTCTTTACCTACTCTGGTGTGTGTGTTCAGACCATAGCGCGCGTGTGTGTATATGTATATATATGTGTGTGTGTGTGTATAATATATACATTTTAAATTTTTTTTTTAAGAGCTTCTGTAAAAAGCCAAATTTCTTCCCAGGGACAAATTAAGTTCTATCTATCCTTGTTGGTGTTTAAAGCTGAATATGTGCCTATTGCATATGTTCGAGGACAGCTGAAACTAACAGTCATGCTAAGCTAGCATAATCAAGCCCCTCTTGGGTTCTAGGAAAGGTCATAGCTATATTTGGACTGATCATTTTGCCTAACAGCCTTATTTTGTGTATTTTGAAAGCTTAGTGGGAAATCTACTTCAGGTAGCCTGATTGATATTCAGCATGTTGAATAAGTATGAACTGATTAATGCAACTCTAGTTTAGTCATCAGTGGGGAGAAAGCAGTCGTCTGTTAGCATGTAACAGGAGTAACTTTATATGTAGCTCAATGGAACACTTCAATGGCTCCTTTGTAGATTAAACAATTAGTACACTTTACTGGTTTCTACGCAGAATATTTTGATAAGACACTGCTGCTTATTTATATTTTACATACAAGTAAATTGTGTAGTATTAAAGGTCTTAATTTTGTATAGCACCTTTAAAAGAAATTATTCCACTTGGTGAATCTTTTAATTAAAAAAAAAAGTTAACTTTACCAAATTTGGATTTTTACATATTTCATTACAACTAAACTTGGATTTTGATTGAATTTTCTTTTTGGATGAAGATAGTTTCATGAGCGCCCCATTCAGAGTCTGGTGAAAGTTCCCTGGTTCTTAGTTTGAAACTGATGCTGTTCGCACCTTTTCCCACTGTTTTGCTTGTTTAACTTGTCAGGTAAGATTTTAGATTTAATGAGGTGCTGGATCAGGATGTCCATCTAGAAATATTTTGTGTGATCCAGAATTATCGTAGCGTCTTTATAAAGGTTTTTGAAGTACATTATTAAGTCATTGTTGCAGCTTTGAAGTATTCCAATTACAGTCATCATGAATGTTACTTAGCCTTTTTTTTAGCTTTGACGCTGCCTTCTGTTTTGAAATAAATACTGGTGGTGAAGGAAACTTAATTTTATATTGTTGCTGTTAATTGGAATCCTTAATAAAATTTTAGTAGCCTTTTGTTTTTGTCTGTAACTGATAAGCAGCTCTTTATCTTTTAGGTGTGGAGAAACTGGACATGTTGCTATCAACTGCAGCAAAACAAGTGAAGTGAACTGCTACCGTTGTGGAGAGTCTGGACACCTGGCAAGAGAATGCACCATCGAGGCTACAGCTTAATCCTTTTCCTTTGTCGCCCCTCCTTTTTCTGATTGATGGTTGTATTATTTTCTCTGAATCCTCTTCACTGGCCCAAGGTTGGCAGATAGAGGCTAGTCCCAGGCCAGTGAGCTTTACTTGACATGTAAAAGGAGGAAAGGGGTGGAAAAAATCGACTTTCTGCATTTAATACAAAAAAAAATGTTTATGTTTAGTTTGGTAGAGGTGTAATGTATAATGCTTTGTTAAAGAACCCCCTTTCCATGCCACTGGTGTATAGGGATTAATGAATGGGAAGAGATGTGCAGATTTAACCCTCTTGGGTTCTTGGAAGTAATCCTGAGTGAGAGGAAACAAATACTATTGGAAGTAAGACTTCCTCAGAATTAATTTTTACTCAAGAAAAAGAAGCTGGCCTAGGAATGTTTAACCTGTGAAGTGTTTCACAACATAAGTTATATCCGTATCAGGCCCTATCGGCAGTATACAGCTTAAGTGGGAGTTAACTGAAAATTTAAGTTATATGAAGAACCTCTAACTGTGGGAAGAAAATATCGGGAGTAGTTTGTTTTGTAAATGCCAGCTGCTTACGGCAACAGTGCTGAGGTTGAAGATAGAAATTAGGCCAAGGTTTCGGTCACAATTTTTCAAAGTAGATTAGTGTAAACCCAGAGCAGAAGACAAACTTCAAGAACAAGAAAAAGCAAGAGTCTGAAGTTATGAGTAAGAAGAATGTTTTCACAGAAATCAAAATGTTATTTTTGTACAATATTATCACTTAGACTACTGTAAAAAATATCATTTGCTTGTACTCAGTTTTTAAGTCGGAAGGTAAATGCAACTGAAGTCCTAGAAAATAGAAGTGTAATTTTAAACTATCAATAAAGCTGGAGGAGGAAGGGGAGAAAGACTTGAGCTTTTTTATTTGTTTCTACTGACTTAGATTTTAAATTTTTGGTGTGGAATCTGGTGCCTGTACTATAGTGCCTTAGGAATTGTCCTCGCACTGTTATTGTGTTTTTACATTCATCCACCTGAAAGTACCAATACCCTACAGTGGATCTTTCTTATTGATTTGGAAAAGGACTTTCCCTTTTAACTATGAAACCGTTATAAAGACTAGAAGGTAGAAATCACAAAACTTTGATAATGGTGTCACATTCTTTATCCTTGGTTTTTTTTTTTTTTTTTTTTTTTTTTTTGGTATGGTGCAGGTAGCTTTGATAAAGCATGTAATTTAACTAACCTTCCCTTCAAAGTAAACTGTGGGCTGTGTAAATAGTTGAGGGTGCTTAAATGCCAGGGTATTGATTTATATCTGAAAATGTTTCTCCCTTGAGATACTAGTCAATCCTCAAATTATTTTATAAATATCTTTGAGGAATAACACCATCACAACCCTTGAAATAAACTAATCGGTGAGTGCTAAAAGTTGAATCTCAACACTTAAGTGGAAGTAGTATCTCTGTGTAACCCTAATGTAGGGGTTTGTGTGTGTGCTGAGATCCCGTGCCTATTAATATTTTGTGTTAGGCTTGCTATATTTAGTTGCCGTTTTTCATTCATAAACTGTATAGCATTTAATTTTTTGTCGGTAAATCAGGTGTGTCTGAATGTTGCATCTCCAACGTTGGCTTTTGCCTTTTTTCCCCCTCCCTTCCACAAAGAGGCTCTAGCTTCCTTGGCAGCCAAGATCAAGTCAACATTAGCATGTTTCCATATCATACATAATGAATGTCATGTTTATGCAAGGTCTGATCCATTATTTCTAATAGTGATGGTTTTTTTTTTTATTATAAATTTGGACTAATGTGAAATCTACAAATGTCCAACAAACATGGCCCAAGTTTTATCATGGGCACTTACCAATAACTAAAAACCTTCCCATCTGTTTCCAGTACCATAACTGTCCCAAGTCAGTGTCAAATACTAAACAGTAATCCCATCTGTGAACAAAACCATGTTTCCTCCCAACTGTAACTTTAGGGAGAATAGAAGTTCCAGTTCAAGGCAGAAACTTTGTGAAACTTGCACGTAACGTTAGGTTTGAAAACCACATTTGAAGTAGAATTTTCAGCAATAAAATCCAAAATAAATTAGTTGACAGTTTTTCTAATGGACCATTGTTAGTATGTGCTTTATTTTACAGTATGCAGATTTTTATGCATTAAATGAATTAAACTCTTTTTAAAATTAAAGATTTGTATTGGTAACTGGTTGACGGTTAAAATAGAAAAATGCTGGTTTTATATTTCAGCCAGTTGCTAAAAGGCAATTTGCTCGGTTTCTAGTACGGATAGTGCAACATTCTGAAGCTGTGGTTTAAGTGGTGGACTTTATGGTGTGAAATGTCCAAGCTCTTCTCAAATTTCTCCCCAAGTTCTCTGACCACTTTTCCAGGTGCCTAGCACGAAATAGACACAATCAAAGAGATTTGATGTGGTGTGCTCCAGGTCTGGCAATTACAGTAAATCCATCCATTACAACCCGCTGTATCCTAATGCAGGGTCACGGGGGTCTGCTTGAGCCAATCCCAAGCAACACAGTAAATAACAAGCGTGAAACTTCAGAGACCTAATACACTGCACTGTGAGATGTATTTTGTCATGGTAATAGTCACCCATGACAGAAAAAATGTACAACAGTTGATTCATTTTAAGAACCTTTCTCATGCTTCCATCCATTTTCTAACCTTTAGATCCCTGTTCAGGGTTTTGGATTGCTGGAGCCTTTTCTGACAGTTATAAAACTATATGGTGGTGATTGGTATTTTTTACTTCCAGGTGCTGTGCAACAGCTGTTTTATAGAAGATCAGTATTTCTCACCTTTTTTTTTTGATTAACTAGTCTTAATTTAAAATTGGGATTGTTCTGGCTTGTTACTGATAGCAGTTACTAGAAATCTGATAACTGGATTTGAAATGTACAGACAAACCCAAGTGCCACCTTGTGACTGCACTTCAGATGGGCTGAGAACTTGGGAGTCGTGCAGATGACCCGAAGGCCGTCTTATGTCTTACAGCACCTGAAACAGGGACTAGAAATTAAAAGCAGGTGTATTGAATACTCTGTAAACAGGTACTTGCAATGCAATTGTGAATGCGCAAGCAGCTACACCTGATCACATGAGCGGCAGCATGCTGGTGCGAGAGTAAATGCAAAGCAAAAAGATTTCAGAACTGGTCAGATGTTCGATTGCTGTCATGTAATATGTATGAACTGCCTGCTCTTTTAGGACACCTTGGAGTGTACGAGTACAGTGACATTTTATGCTTTATGGTGGGCTGGCTTAAACGTGATATACCTAACACTGTTATAATGTTGGATTTCGTCTTCCTGCAGTGTGGGGGAAAATACATGATAATGCGAATGGGAACACATTACAGTTAAAACTACAGTTTGAAATTCAGACATTGAAATTGTCCATGTTTTTTGCCTAAGGAGAAAAATATCCTTAATGAAGTAGTATTATTTACCCTTCTGCAAATGGGGAATCGGCAATGGAAATTATTCATTCTGTCACCCAACGCTTTAGTGATGACTTGCTCCAACCCTGAGGTTTTAATATCTGGTGACTTCAATTACTGTGACTTGTATTGAAATGTTACCAGTGCCTTTAAGTGAAATCTACTCGCTCCTTTAGGCAAATCTGACCACAATCTGATTCATCTTACTCCTAGCTACAAGCCTGTTATTAGACGGCATCTTGCTACCACCAGAATAGTTCAGTCTGACCATAAAGCTTCAAAAAGTGCCACAGCTGTGGAAAACATCCTGCATTGTTCCTATTCCAAAGAAGTTAAGGCAGGAGCTGTATGTCACTGAAGTACAGGCATCAGCTGATGCATATTTACAGAAACCAAACCAGATTTCATTAAACATATTTGGGTCTGGTGTTTTGGCTGCTCCTTCAATGATGCTTTGGGTATTGCATGGCAGCAAAAACAAGAAGTTGTGATCTGTCTCTTCATTGCTGCAGTTATTGATAAGATATGCTACTTTTGCCAGAAGGGTAAGATGGGACGGCGAGCACAAATAGATTGTTGAATTGTCACTTTTTGCTTGTATGTTCAAAGGTGGAAACATCCAACAACAGTTAAAAACGGAATGGGCTGATCTGTAGCAAAAAGGCAGACAACCTTGGGAAGGCATATTCCTCAACTTCATTTTTTTTTATCAATTTTGGACAAGTCTGGTTACAGCCACAATGCAATGTCCAAGGTGATCACTATGCCTTCTTCAAATTCAACCTATGTGCAAATGTGATAACTGCAGTGTGCACTGCCTAAGAGTATAACAGCTGTTGCACAAGTATGTGACCATTATGGTATAGCAGGTCTGCAGCTCAGTAAAAGCGGCTGTTTTAATAAAATGAATAATTGGCCGACTCATTCTCCATGGGTGTGCATCCTCGCACAGCTGGGGGGAGTGAGTGGAGTAATTGGAATGAGGGGCACCAGCACGTGAGGGTGTGGTCTGTCTCAGTTGCTTCATCTGCTTCCTGCAGTGTGGGACTGAGACACTGTGCCAATGGACACCTATAAGAACATGCCGGCACGACAAAGAGGATGGAGCTTAAAATGAGAAGACAGGCAGGATGGGAATGGAGTGGTGCCTGGCCAGCACTCAGGAGGGAATTCAGGGATCACTCCTGTTGAACGATGTGGGAGCAGGAGTGATTGTCATGCTTGGGAGTGTCCTCTCGCCGGGTGAAGCCAGCAATTAACAGCAGTGGGAGGACGGCATGCTTTCGCTGCATGGAGCCTGGAAAGGCAGCGGTGAGTACTGAGTAGGGTCTGGTGGCTCCCCATGAAACAGCACAGATTGGGTAGCGGGTACGCAGGCTAGGATTGAAGGGTGTCTGCACCTGTTGTTGAGGTCTCTCTGTGCTGCACGGTCAAAGTAGGATAAGCAGGAGAGAAGTCAGTTTTTAAAGGGAGGCACTGGGGATTGTACATTTTAAAAGAGATAGATCCCTGCCAGTGTTTTAACCTCATTTTAACGGATTTATACATTAAATATTAACCTTCACTTCTTTTATGGATTTTTTATTTCTTGAACGCTTTTGATGCAGTTTTGTTTTTGAATTGTTTTTAATAAAAGCACTACGGCACTGTTCTACCTACCCCTTGCCATACGTGTGTTTTGTCCTCATCTGCCAAACTCATCCCGGTCATGACTATCGACAGTGTCGGGTTCGAGTTCCCAAAACGAGAGTAGGAGCATGGAGCTGATCTGCATCGTCACAACCATTCTGAGCTGCTGGCGTGTCCATTTAGACATTCTGCCTCATAGTCGATCACAGGTTTGACTGTATGACTTTCTAAACCAGTGTGATTGTCCTGTGGTCTGAAGTAAAATAATCGTGTTCCTAGCTGCATAGGAAAGTGGGGGAATCGACTGCTTCCTTTTGTTATACCCTTTTTCATGCAAATTTGTTATAATGCCTATAAAAAGTATTCAACCCTTGTAAATTTTTATATTTTATTGTTATTCAACAGTGAATCACAGTGGAATTGATTTGGCTTTTTTGACACCAGTCAGCAGAAAAAATGACTCCTTAATGTCAAAGTGAAAACCCTCAATGAAGTGATGAACATTAGAAACATAAAACACAAAATCATAGTATCCAAGTATTGACCTTCTTTAATAAGCCGCAAATCATCAGGGATGCAGCCAGTTGTGTTTTAGTCTCGTCGGGACAGATTTCTCAGTCCATGAACTTTAGTGTCCCTTTTCTAGTCACTTATTAGACATAAGATAACTATAGAAACACAGGGAGAGAGCAAAAGAAAGGGAACAGAAGATAATGTGTGAAAATAAACTGAAATCACGATTACCCATTCAAGAGCTCAGTAGCAGAAGGTACCTGAAACTTAATGATTAATTCATATATCTTGCTGTCATTTAAGTAATTGTATTATTATATGACATAACAGCAAATAGTGTTCATAGTGTACATTGTATTCTATCGGGGTGGCCAACCTCGACTCCAGAGAGCCACAGTGGCTGCATGTTTTTATTCCAACCTACCTGCTTAATTAGAAGCCAATCCTCACCAACAGATCTTTTTAATTTCATGGCTTGTTAGTGAATTAGCTCTACCATATCAGTTCATTCTTAAATCATAATTTATTTTCCTTTCTAATGATATCATCCAAGTGATTTGAAGCTTAAAACAGATGTTAGTTCTTCACTTTCTCTTGTTTCCTTCCGAGTACTTAATTAAACCAAACAGTGAATGATGGGAGAATGGACATGGAGACAAGCGAGATGGAGAACTGGTGGTGGTTTTGTCATTTGTATCTTATTGCTAATAAGTTAAAAGAATGAATACAACTGTTTAAGACTAAAATTAGCAATCAAGGGTTCAAAATCTTAACAAGCGAAATAACTAAAATGAAGCAGAAAAATGTCACTTGAGCAATAAGTGTTTCATCAGCAATGAACGATTTCTCATGAAGCTACTGTGTTGGCACAAAAACCTTAAGCCACTGCACCCCTTAGGACTGGCATTGCTCAGCTGTGATTTAAAGGGTCGGAGTCTTAAATACCAAAAAATTTAAACAAAGTTAAATAATAGCAAAAACTAATCACTAATTAAGAAAATGGTTAGAATGACAACCTGTAGTAGCCATTGTGGTTCTCCAGGATTGAAATTGGCCACTCCTGGTCGACGTACTGCTTGCTGAAATGCTGCAACTATACTCTGGCATGGCATGTTTGGAATCTCCAATGAACTTACTTTAGTTTACAGTGTTTAGACATGCAGCCGCTGTTTTTTTGGGTATATTGGATTATGAATCCTGCATCTCCTGTGACTCTTTGTTATCAATCTGCTTACGAGAAGTTCAGTAAACTCTGTGTGAAGACACATTTAATTTGAATGCATATTTTACAGTTCATCTTTTTACAAAAGTAAGCTGCCAACTCTTTGACTCATAATGGTGAGTGACAGAGACCACATACAGCTGGTGGCAATGCATCCTTCACCTTTACACTAGCCCAGTAATGTCTTGAAATGCCAAAGTATCTCAGCAACGTAGTGGTGGTAAAGATGGAGAAATGGAATTAAGACACTTCATGCCAATGGCTGGAGAGTGCCACTAAAAACAACCTTTTAGTTTCTTCAGCATTGGCTTCTACCATGCCTCTCAGGTGTTCTGCAGCTCCATGCACTCCCAGCTGTTTTGATACGTTACCTGCTCATATATACTGCCTGGCTCTGCCTCACATCGCTCCTCCGAGGTCAGAGGCAACACATATGCCACTCACTGATTACACAACTATCACATGTGAGGGTACAGATTTGTTCAGAGTCCTGGAGACCTCACGAAGTCAGTGGTGGGCTGGAAAATCTGATGAAAGGGCCCTTCTACCTGAGGATTCCAGTGCTCCTTTATCAGAGATGACTTTTCCATGGTAGGCAAACAACTTGGCAGTAGAGTAGTGGCACCAAGTGCCACATGTGAGTACCAAGAAGAGAAACGGAGAAGGCAAGCATTAATAACCTACAGTGGGGCAAAAAAGTATTTAGTCAGCCACCAATTGTGCAAGTTCTCCCACTTAAAAAGATGAGAGAGGCCTGTAATTTTCATCATAGGTATACCTCAACTGTGAGAGACAAAATGAGAAAAAAAATCCAGAAAATCACATTGTCTGATTTTTGAAGAATTTATTTGCAAATTATGGTAGAAAATAAGTACTTGGTCAATAACAAAAGTTCATCTCAATACTTTGTTATATACCCTTTGTTGGCAATGACAGAGGTCAGACGTTTTCTGTAAGTCTTCACAAGGTTTTCACACACTGTTGCTGGTATTTTGGCCCATTCCTCTATGCAGATCTCCTCTAGAGCAGTGATGTTTTGGGGCTGTCGCTGGGCAACACGGACTTTCAACTCCCTCCAAAGATTTTCTATGGGGAGATCTGGAGACTGGCTAGGCCACTCCAGGACCTTGAAATGCTTCTTACGAAGCCACTCCTTCGTTACCCGGGCGGTGTGTTTGGGATCATTGTCATGCTGAAAGACCCAGCCATGTTTCATCTTCAATGCCCTTGCTGATGGAAGGAGGTTTTCACTCAAAATCTGACGATACATGGCCCCATTCATTCTTTCCTTTACATGGATCAGTCGTCCTGGTCCCTTTGCAGAAAAACAGCCCCAAAGCATGATGTTTCCACCCCCATGCTTTACAGTAGGTATGGTGTTCTTTGGATGCAACTCAGCATTCTTTCTCCTCCAAACACGACGAGTAGAGTTTTTACCAAAAAGTTCTATTTTGGTTTCATCTGACCATATGACATTCCCACAATCCTCTTCTGGATTATCCAAATGCTCTCTAGCAAACTTCAGACGGGCCTGCACATGTACTGGCTTAAGCAGGGGGACACGTCTGGCACTGCAGGATTTGAGTCCCTGGCGGCGTAGTGTGTTACTGATGGTAGCCTTTGTTACTTTGGTCCCAGCTCTCTGCAGGTCATTCACTAGGTCCCCCCGTGTGGTTCTGGGATTTTTGCTCACCGTTCTTGTGATCATTGTGACCCCACGGGGTGAGATCTTGTGTGGAGCCCCAGATCGAGGGAGATTATCAGTGGTCTTGTATGTCTTCCATTTTCTAATAATTGCTCCCACAGTTGATTTCTTCACACCAAGCTGCTAGATTCAGTCTTCCCAGCCTGGTGCAGGTCTACAATTTTGTTTCTGGTGTATCTTTGACAGCTCTTTGGTCTTGGCCATAGTGGAGTTTGGAGTGTGACTGTTTGAGGTTGTGGACAGGTGTCTTTTACATTGATAACGAGTTCAAACAGGTGCCATTAATACAGGTAACAAGTGGAGGACAGAGGAGCTTCTTACAGAAGAAGTTACAGGTCTGTGAGAGCCAGAAATCTTGCTTGTTTGTAGGTGACCAAATACTTTTTTTTCCACCATAATTTGCAAATAAATTCTTTAAAATCAGATAATGTGATTTTCTGGATTTTTTTTCTAGTTTTGTCTCTCATAGTTGAGGTATCCTATGATGAAAATTACAGGCCTCTCTCATCTTTTTAAGTGGGAGAACTTGCACAATTGGTGGCTGACTAAATACGTTTTTTGCCCCACTGTATTATAAATATCATATTACTTCTATTTTAGTCTTAATGACTAACAACAGAGATGCAGTATGCACAGCTAATTACACAGCGCTCGCTACTCAGGGTATGCTAAACTGAAGTAGTAAATAGTAAGCCGGGATTTCAAACCTGAGACTGAAGGGGCACCTCTTATAGTAGCAGGCAGACCACCATTTAACTAAAAGTCTGACCTCCACCTGTTATTTTATTATTTATTCAACATCAGGTTTTCAAGTTTAGCTTTTATCTACCTGTGGTAGGCTCTATCACAGGGCTTTGGGAGACTAATAACTAACTAGAGCAGTTTGATCTTTGTATAGGTTAGTTATTTGATTTTTTTCAGAGCACTTACCTGCAGGGAAGGTGAGAAGGCTTCCGGAGCAAATGGCTGTGGTGGTGGTACTGAGGCACGCCACAGCTAGAAATGTTGTTAGTAGTTTTGATGTGGGTGAGAAGGCCCGTCATTCACATTAATACACGAGTGCCAGCACACTGATATCCCAGCATTATTATGTGCCTTACTGGGGAAGGACATCCGTGTGCCCGCAGGAGTCACAGCAGAGTAACCGGCGGAAAAGGGAGGCACATAGGCCGGGTGTGCAGAGTAGCCCTAAAATTGTAAGTCCTGAAGGATGAGAAAAAAATAAATAAAATGAAAGCAATTTCGGGAAACTGCCTGAAGTAGGAGGTGCGTGTACGTGACAGTGTGTGTGTGTGTGTGCCGGCAGCCACACACACATGCGCACATGCAAACGAGACACCCAAACTATAGGGAGACTTCTGCCTAGATGGAGGCTGTAGGGGGTGAAAGGTCACAAGCAGCAACACTGACAGGTTGGTGTTGGGCTGGAGTTAGTGATTGGCCAGGTAGTAGCTCGGCAGATAAAACTGACAAGTACCCAGCTTTTGAGCAGCTGGCGTAGGGGAGAGAAAGTAGCTGAGCGACACTGATGGAGTGATCCTTTTCTAACATTCCTGTATTCAGAGCTTTATTTGATTTTTTTTCCACTGACGTTTCTGTATTTTGTGCTTGTGCATTTTTTTCACATTTTATTTTGATTTCCTCTTGATTTTTGTCCTGGGAGTAGGAGGAAGAAAAAGTCATCTAATCGTGTATTCATGTTAATTTACCTTTTTTCATCTGCTTTATTTTTGAGCCATGTAAATACTGTACAGATCCACCTTCACTTATTTTTATTTATTGTTGTAGATACAGTGGGTACGGAAAGTATTCAGACCCCCTTCAATTTTTCTCTTTGTCATATTGCAGCCATTTGCTAAAATCATTTAAATTAATTTTTTTCCTCATTAATGTACATACAGCACCCCATATTGACAGACAAAAAAAAGAATTTTTGAAATTGTTGCAGATTTATTAAAAAAGAAAAACTGAAATATCACATGGTCCTAAGTATTCAGACCCTTTGCTGTGACACTCCTATATTTAACTCAGGTGCTTTCCATTTCTTCTGATCATCCTTGAGATCACCTTCATTTGAGTCCAGCTGTGTTTGATCATACTGATTGGACTTGATTAGGAAAGCCACACACCTGTCTATATAAGACCTTACAGCTCACAATGCATGTCAGAGCAAATGAGAATCATGAGGTCAAAGGAACTGCCTGAAGAGCTCAGAGACAGAATTGTGGCAAGGCACAGATCTGGCCAAGGTTACAAAAAAATTTCTGCTGCACTTAAGGTTCCCAAGAGCACAGTGGCCTCCATAATCCTTAAATGGAAGACGTTTGGGACGACCAGAACCCTTCCTAGAGCTGGCTGCCCGGCCAAGCTGAGCTACCAGGGGAGAAGAGCCTTGGTGAGAGAGGTAAAGTAGAACCCAAAGATCACTTTGGCTGAGCTCCAGAGATGCAGTCAGGAGATGGGAGAAAGTTGTAGAAAGTCAACCATCACTGCAGCCCTCCACCAGTCCGGGCTTTATGGCAGAGTGGCCTGTCGGAAGCCTCTCCTCAGTGCAAGACACATGACAGCCCGCATGGAGTTTGCTAAAAGACACCTGAAGGACTCTGAGATGGTGAGAAATAAGATTCTCTGGTCTGATGAGACCAAGATAGAACTTTTTGGCCTTAATTCTAAGCGGTATGTGTGGAGACAACCAGGCACTGCTCATCACTTGTCCAATACAGTCCCCACAGTGAAGCATGGCAGTGGCAGCATCATGCTGTGGGGGTGTTTTTCAGCTACAGGGACAGGACGACTGGTTGCAATCGAGGGAAAGATGAATGCGGCCAAGTACAGGGATATCCTGGACAAAAACCTTCTCCAGAGTGCTAAGGACCTCAGACTGGGCCGAAGGTTTACCTTCCAACAAGACAATGACCCTAAGCACACAGCTAAAATAACGAAGGAGTGGCTTCACAACAACTCTGACTGTTCTTGAATGGCCCAGCCAGAGCCCTGACTTAAACCCAATTGAGCATCTCTGGAGAGACCTAAAAATGGCTGTCCACCAACGTTTACCATCCAACCTGACAGAACTGGAGAGGATCTGCAAGGAGGAATGGCAGAGGATCCCCAAATCCAGGTGTGAAAAACTTGTTGCATCTTTCCCAAGAAGACTCATGGCTGTATTAGCTCAAAAGGGTGCTTCTACTAAATACTGAGCAAAGGGTCTGAATACTTAGGACCATGTGATATTTCAGTTTTTCTTTTTTAATAAATCTGCAACAATTTCAAAAATTCTTTTTTTTTGTCTGTCAATATGGGGTGCTGTGTGTACATTAATGAGGAAAAAAATTAATTTAAATGATTTTAGCAAATGGCTGCAATATAACAAAGAGTGAAAAATTGAAGGGGGTCTGAATACTTTCCGTACCCACTGTATACTCAAACAGTGTCATTGCAGAAGACTGCATCTAATTAAAGTGCATGACACTGTACATTTGTTTTTTGTTTTCTTACTGGCAGTTTTATAAAGATTTGTTTTCTTTTGAACATTTTTGTTTCTGTGCCTCAAAACACACGCACTGATCAATTTGGTTACGTTACAGGCGCCCAGAACCAGAATGTGTGCAGAGGTGCCAGTGCACGGGGCATTACACTACCACAAATAACCAAATAATTTACTTATCTTCAGCCTACTAGTTACCATACAGGTTGCTGTGATAAAAAGATTAAAGATTTTTAACAACAGCAACACTTTCCAAATACACCTTGGCAGTTTCCCAGCATTCACAGGCCAAAACCAGACAAACTGTATAACCCCTCCACGATGAGCTGGGTCTGCACCCAACAGTTCATACAAGATACTGTACATGTGAAGCATATATCTCCACTAGAAGGACAAACATGTACTCTAGAATTTAAAAAGTTGTTTCGATTGTACAGGAAAAAGTACAAAAAAAAAAAAATGCTGCTGGCCTGCTATAAGATGAGATATAGAAGAAGAAGGTGCAGCAGAGACTGAATTTTCTGAGAATTCTCAGAAAGAACCATCTCCCAAAAAATCTGCTCCTTGCTTTTTATCACTGTTCCATCGAGAGTGTGCTCACGTATGGACTGTGTGTGTGGTACGGCAGCTGCACTTCCTCAGAAAAGAAAGCGCTCCACAGGGTCGTCAGGATAGCGGAGAGAACAATTGGTTGTACCCTCCCCACTCTGGAACAAATCTACACGTCCCGATGCCGCAAAAAAGTAATTGACATTTCACAGGATTCATCACATCCCGGTCATTGCCTCTTCCAGCTTTTGCCATCGGGCAAGAGATACAGAGCTATGAAAACTAGGACAAACCGCCTTAAAAACAGCTTTTATCCGAAAGCAATCATGGCCCTGAACTCAGAATAAAACTGCTCCATATTATTCTTCCAATGTGCAATATAGACCTTAAGTCAACAAGTGCAATTTGTATATTTTGTAAAGTACTTTTATTACTATTCGGTTTGTTATTGTTTTCTCTCTTCTTGTCTTTTTAACTCTTATTCCTCACACTGAGTCGACTGCACCTTCAATTTCGTTGTTCCTTTGTAAAAGTGACAATGACAATAAAAATCTATCTATCTATCTAGAATGCAATAAAACATAATATCCACAAAATACTAACATTATGCAAAAAACAAATGCAAAACTAAAGTAAAGTTTGTCTATCTGTCCATATGCTTTCTAAACAAACTCATCCCAACTCTCCTATCCATAATGGACTTAACAATATAATCCAAATTGTTGAAGTGGAATGAAAAGAAGATACCTTGTATATATTGTGATGTGCGAGTCCCTCTCTTACACCCCAAAACACGAGGCTGAGTCTCAGTACTTTAGCAAAACCAGCTTTATTCAACTTGAAACAGGAACAGCACGGTTACTTATTGTAGCAGGATCTACCACTATCCTGTACACTGACACAACAGTCGAGCAGGGTTGTGACCAGGTTAATGGCCACATAATACTGTTCCCTGCATTTATAATATTCCTTGCATCTCCCATCAACGGCAGGCGCTCACGCGTGATCGTGTTTTTAGGATTTGTTTTCCATAGACGTGGCAATCATGCTTCAAGACGCTCTTCAGCGTGTCATCCCATTGTAGGGAGCCCCAAAAGAGTTTAGAAACCTTACAATATATACTGCTCATAGGAGCATGCCCCGATGTTGCCAGGCATGCATACAAGCATGTGGGGGCCATACAGTGGTGTGAAAAACTATTTGCCCCCTTCCTGATTTCTTATTCTTTTGCATGTTTGTCACACAAAATGTTTCTGATCATCAAACACATTTAACCATTAGTCAAATATAACACAAGTAAACACAAAATGCAGTTTGTAAATGGTGTTTTTTATTATTTAGGGAGAAAAAAAAATCCAAACCTACATGGCCCTGTGTGAAAAAGTAATTGCCCCCTGAACCTAATAACTGGTTGGGCCACCCTTAGCAGCAATAACTGCAATCAAGCGTTTGCGATAACTTGCAATGAGTCTTTTACAGCGCTCTGGAGGAATTTTGGCCCACTCATCTTTGCAAAATTGTTGTAATTGAGCTTTATTTGAGGGTTTTCTAGCATGAACCGCCTTTTTAAGGTCATGCCATAGCATCTCAATTGGATTCAGGTCAGGACTTTGACTAGGCCACTCCAAAGTCTTCATTTTGTTTTTCTTCAGCCATTCAGAGGTGGATTTGCTGGTGTGTTTTGGGTCATTGTCCTGTTGCAGCACCCAAGATCGCTTCAGCTTGAGTTGACGAACAGATGGCCGAACATTCTCCTTCAGGATTTTTTGGTAGACAGTAGAATTCATGGTTCCATCTATCACAGCAAGCCTTCCAGGTCCTGAAGCAGCAAAACAACCCCAGACCATCACACTACCACCACCATATTTTACTGTTGGTATGATGATCTTTTTCTGAAATGCTGTGTTCCTTTTACGCCAGATGTAACGGGACATTTGCCTTCCAAAAAGTTCAACTTTTGACTCATCAGTCCACAAGGTATTTTCCCAAAAGTCTTGGCAATCATTGAGATGTTTCTTAGCAAAATTGAGACGAGCCCTAATGTTCTTTTTGCTTAACAGTGGTTTGCGTCTTGGAAATCTGCCATGCAGGCTGTTTTTGCCCAGTCTCTTTCTTATGGTGGAGTCGTGAACACTGACCTTAATTGAGGCAAGTGAGGCCTGCAGTTCTTTAGATGTTGTCCTGGGGTCTTTTGTGACCTCTCGGATGAGTCGTCTCTGCGCTCTTGGGGTAATTTTGGTCGGCCGGCCACTCCTGGGAAGGTTCACCACTGTTCCATGTTTTTGCCATTTGTGGATAATGGCTCTCACTGTGGTTCGCTGGAGTCCCAAAGCTTTAGAAATGGCTTTATAACCTTTACCAGACTGATAGATCTCAATTACTTCTGTTCTCATTTGTTCCTGAATTTCTTTGGATCTTGGCATGATGTCTAGCTTTTGAGGTGCTTTTGGTCTACTTCTCTGTGTCAGGCAGCTCCTATTTAAGTGATTTCTTGATTGAAACAGGTGTGGCAGTAATCAGGCCTGGGGGTGGCTACGGAAATTGAACTCAGGTGTGATACACCACAGTTAGGTTATTTTTTAACAAGGGGGCAATTACTTTTTCACACAGGGCCATGTAGGTTTGGATTTTTTTTCTCCCTAAATAATAAAAACCATCATTTAAAAACTGCAACTGCCTATAGCTGCTACAGATTGAGACAAAATGAAAGAATTCTTCTTAAGTATAACACTTAACTTTGAAATTTCCCAAAACAAGTCACAAAGAAAGTGACAAAATGTAACAAAAGGCAGTCTCTCCAATTTCTGTAAAATGTGCTTTTCTCTCCCTTTAATGTCAGTGTTTTTTTTTTTTAGCTTTCAGCCAGGTATTCCATATAGTGATACAAAGCTATATTATGTATTCTGAGTGTAGAAAAATAGAAAATGACCAGTAAATGTGGGGCAACTAATGCTGGGTCTTCACTTCATAAGTGAACAGCCTAATTCCACACAGATAGCTCTAAGTTCATGCTTGCTTTTGGGGCTGGTATGTTTTCCATATCAGCTGTAGTAAGTCATAGACTTTTTCAGTCATTACCTGTCTAGTGTTCATTTTGAAAGCAGAAGACTGGGGACACTCATTTCTATGGCAAAGGCCTAACTAAGGAAATAAGTGTCTCCTTGACTGGATGGGACACGGGACACAGTAGACATGAAAGTGATACAGGAGACTTCCTTTAATCTTAAAATATTTTTGGGAAAATGTTATAATTCCAGTATTCATCATGCAAGCCTTTCTAAAACCATTTTGAAGAATTTCAGCTGTGAAGTGTTCATTTTGTAAGCAGCAGACAGGGGACACACATTTTCAGCTGAGGAAATAAGTGTCCCTTCTGGTGGATAGGACAAAAGGGCACAGTGGGGAAAAAGTGACTTCCTACAGTCTTTTTAAAATATGTTTGGCTCCATTTTAGCTGTCCAGTATTTATTTTATAAACAGAAGAGCATTTCTTTTTTATTGATTTTATTAAAAAGCAAGTAACATTCAATATAATCAAGTCAAGCTTATCAAAACTAAATTCAACCCACACCCAAGAGAAAGAGAGGAAGGCCAACAGCAAGAGTAAAACTTTAAAAGTAGAAAAGAGGGAAAAGAATAATTTTCCCCAATATAAATGCTTACTCTAAAATTTTATTGATTATATCCTGCATGGTTTTAAAAAAAGGTTTGAACTAGTGCTAGGAGGTATGACCAAAATTCTATATCCCGGTATTTTTCAAAATTATCCCGGTTTCACGGTATTCAACTGTATTTTTTTCCCATGCATGAGTGGATGTTAACCACATTTTCCACTGCAATTACTGCAGTAGACTGGCTAAGAATAACCTATTCCACTGTCGTGAGAATTGTACATTGTACAAAAAAACATTTTAATGTGCACACAAGTATTAATACAGGTTTGCATGGCGCCATAAAATTATAGTTTTCAAGGGGGTGGCACTAACGAAGAGAAGGAATCACATTGCATGACAGATGCAGTCAAAATATAGAACCTTTTTATTGAACAAAGTTTGCAAACAACTATAATTTTGACAACATATTTTCAACCATCCAAAGAGGTATTTACACTTAGTAAAATATCCAGAGGTGCTTATCAAAAGTTGTATTACAATAAACATGTCTTAGAAAAGGAATAAATAGTAAATATTTTTTGTAAACCAACTACATTTTCTGTTAATGTTAACAATCTCTGTCCACTGACACGTTAAAGTGACTTTTTAAACAACTTTACCATCATTAAAATACAATACAAAGAGGACTATTTCATTTATGTTAGGTAGAATGCCCAGAGGAGACTGGGCGGTCTCGTGGCCTGGAACCCCTGCAGATTTTATTTTTTTTCTCCAGCCGTCTGGAGTTTTTTTTTGTTTTTTCTGTCCTCCCTGGCCATCGGACGTTACTCTTATTCTATGTTAACTAATGTTGTCTTATTTTAATTTATTTTGTCCTTTATTTTTCTTTTCTTCACTATGTAAAGCACTTTGAGCTACTTTTTTGTATGAAAATGTGCTATATAAATAAATGTTGCTGTTGTTGTTGTAAACTGCATAATATTCAAACTAATAAATAATAACAATAAAATAAATAGTATTATTACTGATAGTTGCACTATTACTTCAAGATTTCAAGCCCAGGTGCATTACACCTTATTCACCAAATAAAAATAAAATAAAATAAAATAAAACAAGTGGAACTTGGTGATGACATCTTTACCAATTCAACCATCAATTAGGCAAACTGCATTAATATGGACCTTGCTTCAAGCTAAGCTATATACATAAATAATAAAACTGCAACTTGCATTTATAATGCTATTTGTGATATAGCCCTATGGAAGCCACGGTGAAGAAAAAAACAAACTATATGTCGAGAATAAAGTCGACATCTTGACTTTATTCTTGACATTTCCACTTTAATTTTGACACATATGTTGAGATTAAAGTCGACATTTCCACTTTATTCTCATAGTTTATTTTATAATTAAAGTAGAATGTCGTAAACTAAACTTCATCCTAAAATCAATGTTTAATTTACTAGATTTTCTCAAACCCCATCATAACTATTGTAGCACATTAAATGCTTTGTGTTAAGTGTTCCCTGACCCAGTTGTTAATCTCTACGGGCTTCTTAAACTGACTTCCTTCGCACTAAGAGGAGGCGCCGGCAGCAACTACTGCACAGAATACATTCACTTCATGATATTCCTGTTCTCTGAAAATTTAGCATGCTAAGAAAAATTTTCATGATGAAATGCATTAAAGCAGATATTAAACAAGCACAGTAGTGAGGCGGTAGTGCTGCTCCCTCGCAGTAAGGGGTCCCCAGGTGTATATTCAGTGTAGAGAATTTTATGGCAGATGTGACGAGGCTCCAAAAAACTGGATGTATGAATGGGTATTGCACAGGTTTAACTGAAATATTGTGTAAATGTTGGGTTTGTGATCTGGTGGTCGGAGACACGAACACAGAATTCAATGGATGTTCTTCTGAGCAGGCTTTATTTATTGCATGTGTGCTGTCTGTCCGACATACCAAAACCCCAGTTCCTATCTTTCCTTTATCTTTCTCCACATAACCAATCACCACAAGATAAACATCTTTGATAAATTAAAACTAGTTATAAACTTATCCCACGGAGTGTTCAGAACTTTAAAAAAATCTTTGTTGTACATGTTTAATTATGCCATCCATTCAGGGTTGCGCCCATCCCAGCAAGCACTGTGTGCCAGGCAGGAGCAAATCCTGAACGAGTCGCCAGCACATCGCAGGGTGAATACAAACAAAACATACACTAGCAGGGTCAATATAGCATAACAAAACCCCACATCCTACATGACTTTGAAAGAAAACTGAAGCGCCGAGTAAACCCACCAGAAAAACATGCAAATTCAAGGCAGGGTACACCCGAGACACCCTTGCTGCGAGGCAGCAGTGGAACTTCCACGCCACCGTGCCCCCCACATGATTAATACATGCTTTAATGCATTTCATCATGAAAATTATATCAAGTATTTATCTTAGCAATCTAAATTTTCAGAGAGCAGGAATATCATGAAGTGAATGTATTTTGTGCTGTCACTTTAAGAAGCACATACCGATTTAAAAAGGCTCGGGGAACACTTAACACAAAGCATTTAATGTGCTATATAACATATGATGGGGTTTGAGAAAATCTAGTAAATTAAATATTCATTTTACGATGAAGTTTAGTTTATGATGTTCTACTTTAATGACAAATTAAGAGAATATAGTCAACATGTCGATTTTAATCTTGACATAAACGGCAAGAATAAAGTAGAAATGTCGAGAATAAAGTCGACATTATTCTCGTCATAAGCGTCGAGATTAAAGTGGAAATGTCGAGAATAAGTCAACATGTCATCGCACTATTACACAGCACCCAGGTACATTACACTGTATTGAAAAAAAATAAAACAAGTACAACTTGGCTTGCAGTATTATCCAGTAGTATAGAAACAGTATTCATAGATTTGAACATAATGGTCCACATCCGACCTTTTAAAACCAAAGTATCTCCAGGCAATGGACGTGACTCCTTTTTTTTGGCAAAAGTTCTTCTATGTCATCATGTTCAACTTTATCGTCTGCTACAGCTTCAGTTTCGGAATGTTCTCTGTCCATTTTCACCGCGCATGTACTCCGTTGCATGCCTATTTAGCGGTATAGCAGTGAAAAAGAACCCCCGCACAACACTTCCACTAACGCATGTACTCCGTTGTATCCATAGACATATATATAGGTAGACGCCGCTTTCACTTGTTTCCCAGTCGACACGATACGTCAGCGCATCAGCCATATTGCTAGTGGCAAAAGTGCCACGTAAACTAATACAGGTAGACATAGAAACCGGGTTTTCTGATGAAAAAACAATAACGTTTAAAACAGTATCATTTACATACAACAGATTTTGGCAAATCGTTTAAATGCAATATTTATATCCATTTATACACTAATAATGTAGAGAAAAGCCAAGCAAAATGACACCTTTTACTGGCTAACTAAAAAGATTACAATATGCAAGCTTTCGAGGCTTATGCATATTGTAATCTTTTTAGTAGCCAATAAAAGGTGTCATTTTGCTTGGCTTTTCTCTACATTCATAATGGCTAACATGGTACAACACCCTAGTACTACACTAATAATGGCAATTATTGAGACAAAAACGTGTCCAATGTCTGAAAGTCAAAATAGTAAGACTGCACCTGGCAGTCTGGTTTTTCTTTTAACAGTGAAATGATACACTCAATGACAAAAATAAAATACATTTTATTGTATACAAATTGGCTTAATAATTTCTGAAAACATTTCACTCATTCCTCTCTCAATCTCACTCTCTCACACACACACCCGCATACACACACACACACAATGTGGTTACTTAAATATATACAGGAGAGGATCTAAAATCCATGAAACAGAACTGTCTTACATAGCTTTTTCTATGTGTTGCCACTCTGTAATTTAAGAGTATTCAGTCTGGCAATATGGTGCAGCCTTAGTTTGTGGAAGACAGACACAACTAAAGACATGAGCATAAAATGATGGTTGTCAATTGCAAACTGTGTTTCCTCAATGTGCTCCTTGAGAAAAAACACATCATCTGAACCAATCTCAGCCCGAACAAACTGATTGATCAAAAATACACTGACAGCTTGCCGAAATGTCGACTGTCGGATAACACGCTCAGCTACTTTGACCACCTTGACTGTACCCTCAGAAGGAATCATCAAACCTCCTTTGTTTTTTTAATATGAGCAAGTGGTAGCTTTGATCATATGATGCCGGTACAGCATCTATTACCAAACTAGCATGGCACACATCACAGGACAGCTTTCTCAAAATCTGTTGAACGACAAATCCTGAGATGTAAACAAGGGCATTTTCCACGACGCCACCAAAGTGGGTTGGTAAGTAGCTATGGTCACCACACACAATTGCAGGGATATTTGCAAAAGGGGATGGAAGCTCTTCTTCTGCTGCTACTGGTGTAGAGGACATCTCAACAGTAGACAGGGAGACAGTCTCATCCTGTGCTGCCACGTTTCCAGATTTGCTTAGAGAGGCACCACACCGAACCATAAGACAACGGAAAATGGCCTGGAACTGACCAGCTGAAGGATTGTTATTCCAACTCCCTAAAACACACAGGCAACGCTTTTACAGATCTTTACTCTTTTTCAGTTGAATTTCTTGAGAAAGAAAAAAAAAATGCACTGCTAGTAAGAGTTTGGCTTCATAAATTGTACAAAGTGATAGATTTACATGCTTGTCTGTCTGTCCCCACAAAGTCGATCAATCACAGCTGTCAGTCTGAGAATATTATAAAGACAATGCAATTACCATGGTAACACAGAATAGCTGTGACTGGTCACAACAAGGCACCATGGTAAACAAATAGTCATAAGCAAACCATTATGGAAACAAACACATATACATACATACACACAAAATGGTAACTGGTTAAATAAATAAAACTAAATTCTAAAATACCTACCTGATGCCCTGATTGAATTAAATAGGAGCTCTAAGTGGTCTTGACTGAAACGATAAGTGCAGATGTAATCGCTGACACTGAAGCAGTTCTGGAATCATCATCAACAGGGTGTCAATATTGATGATGAACCCCACAACAGATAGGTACCTTCAAAACAAAATGTTTTGTCAATATTATAACTGTTTTGTCTTGGTAGAGTAATATGTTGCTCTACTTTCTCCTATTGTATTATTAATAAGTAGCCTTTGTCAAAATGCCTAATCTCACAGACTTATCACTGTTTATAAGGTATTATAGTATATAACTTATCCCCACCTTCCCTTCTATATCTATAGGCAATTAGGTATAGTAAAAAGACAAACAGGAATTCACTTACACATAAAACAATGTATTATTGGTAATATTCATAAATAATAATATGCAAAGTATATTTGAATATTGGCAACCATACAACCTGATTAAATGGTGATGTGTAGTTTCAGACGGCACACAGACTTGTAGTTATTTAAAATGTCTCTAGTTAAGGCATCATTGGTGCTCAGCTTTCTTCAGAACAGGCCGTATGCCTATTCCAATATGGCTACTAAGCTGTGGTCTCAATTGTGTTGTTCTTAAAGTTCATGGTGTGATGGTCTTCATCAGTTTGGTAAGAGAGAAACTTCTTCATCATATGTTGGTTAGTAAGTGAGAGAGAATGTAGTTGAGCAAGCAGTTTTATAGATTCTCTGTCCAACCCCTACAGCCAATAGGACATCATGGTACTTAAAAGCTTCTGATTCCAAGCCAATTCCAAACAGCCATACTTCAGACCAATGGGGAAATACAACATCTTAAAACCTGCCACCCCCCAAGACCATATGTTAAAGTAACGTGGCTTCCTTGCAGGGGTTTAAAGACTTTAGCAGAGAAACACTCACCAAACTGGTTTAAAGCACACACCCCCAACTCTGTCGTAAAATTCAAAGAAACTCAGTCGTAAAAGGGGGGGACACGAATGCCTCTCACCAAAGTAACACTAAATTACATTGCTTTGCCTAAATTACAAATAAATACATACAAAATATTTATCAAGTTATATGCAAAATCTCACATCACAACAATCACTGTAAACCAAAATGCTTCAAGAGCGCGCAATACAAGACAACTAGAAAAAATAAAACAGAACTGGCCAAGGTTGAAAATATGAGCACTGCCACACATATGGCATACTGTAGGTGTCATGATGCCATACTGCCATTATGACACCTCAAAGAACTGGAAAAACAAAAACAAAAAAACAGCAGACTGCAACAACATTAGAAGCAGAGAACACAGCATTATATGAACTTATGATGCAGCATGCAGGAAATGAAAACAGAGTAGGATTAGTAATGTAATATGAGTCAAACGTTTAGAGAATTACTCTTTATGGGGCTGTTGTCATGACTAAAAATATGATATAACACAGATGGGGCTATGATGTAAACAAAATAAGTGTACACAAAGCTAAAGGAAAGGAATTCCTTCAAGCAGTCCTGAAAGAGCACAATGAGCACAATGGCCTCCATCATCCGTAAGTGGAAGAAGTTCGAAACCACCAGGACTCTTGCTAGATCTGTCCGGCCATCTAAACTGAGCGATTGGGGGAGAAGGGCCTTAGTCAGGGAGGTGACCAAGAACCCGATGGCCACTCTGTCAGAACTCCAGAAGTCCTCTGTGGAGAGAGGAGAACCTTCCAGAAGGACAACCATCTCTGCAGCAATCCACCAATCAGGCCTGTATGGTAGAATGGCCAGACGGAAGCCACTCCTTAGTAAAAGGCACATGGCAGCCCGCCTGGAGTTTGCCAAGAGGCACCTGAAGGACTCTCAGACCATGAGAGAAAATTCTCTGGTCTGATAAGACAAAGATTGCACTCTTTGGTGTGAATTCCAGGCGTCACGTTTGGAAGAAACCAGGCACCGCTCATCACCAGGGCAATACTATCCCTACAGTGAAGCATGGTGGTGGGAGCATCATGCTGTGGGGATGTTTTTAAGTGGCAGGGACTGGGAGACAAGTCAGGATAAAGGGAAAGATGACTGCAGCAATGTACAGAGACGTCCTGGATGAAAACCTGCTCCAGAGCGCTCTTGACCTCAGACTGGGGAGACGGTCCATCTTTCAGCAGGACAACGACCCTAAGCACACAGCCAAGATATCAAAGGAGTGGCTTCAGGACAACTCTGTGAATGTCCTTGAGTGGCCCAGCCAGAGCCCAGACTTGAATCCGATTGAACATCTCTTGGGAGATCTTAAAATGGCTGTGCACCAAAGAGGAATGGGCGAAACTGGCCAAGGATAGGTGTGCCAAGCTTGTGGCATCATATTCAAAAAGACTTGAGGCTGTAATTGCTGCCAAAGGAGCATCGACAAAAGTATTGAGCAAAGACTGTGAATACTTATGTACATGTGATTTCTCAGTTTTTTTATTTTTAATAAATTTGCAAAAACCTCAAGTAAACTTTTTTCATGTTATCATTATGGGGTGTTGTGTGTAGAATTCTGAGGAAAAAAATGAATTTAATCCATTTTGGAATAAGGCTGTAACATAATAAAATGTGGAAAAAGTGATGCGCTGTGAAAACGTTCCGGATGCACTGTATGCATTATAACAAAAGGAATCTGAATCTTCATCATAAACAACATGTTTCCATTTATCATTAGCTAAATACTAAAATATAGCATGAATGTTTTTCACTATTTGCTTCATGGTTATTAAACTTTGCACGTAACATTACCTCAGTGAATTCAGCTGTTGCTTCACAGTGTTGAAACTGTGAAAAGCCGAGGTCCCTCAATGTGCATAGAGCTACTGTCACAGAGCGACTCAGTGTTTGCGCAGTCACGGACACCTTCATTTTCTGTGAATCAAAATTCACATGCTTGTCTGTGATTTTGTTGGAAGCATGCAGTCCTTCTTTTGCTTGAACATCATTCAGATGAACTACGTATGTCCAGTTGATCTGGCCAATGGTGCTGCTTATTGGGCTGTAGGCCTGCAACATATTTCGTGCCAACTTCAAAATGTGGCAAGGATCCATCATCACAAACACCATCGCACCAGTCACTGGATGTGCAAAAAAAAGTTTTTAATGGTTCACCAGGGTTGACCTTTAGCTGGCATCCAAGCTGGTTACACATGCTGACATTGGAGGCATGTCCATCCATTGTAACAGACACCACTGTTATCCCCTGCTCATGCAGTTCCTCCAATGCATGAACAAGTAGTACCTTCTGTGTCTCTGGCAACAGGGGGTTGATCAGGTAGTATGCAATTGGAGCCTTCCAATGGCCTTGTAGGCCAACCACCATAAAAACAAGAGCCTCTGTGGCCACATCTGTTTCATCCACTCCATCCCCCATATCCACAAAGCCAGACATTTTCTGGGTATGTGGATCATATTGGACATGTTTCTTGATGGCCATGGCATCCAAAAGAAGACTCGCACGTCCATATTTAGCCGGGTCTTCTTGTTGTCTTCGTCTCAACATATCCAACATCATCATACGGAGTCCAGGGTTGGCATCTACAGAACTCATCCACCTTGGTATAATGAAAAAATCTAATTTAATCCAAATGCCCAATTAAGGATTTTTTGGACCAATTAATAATCACTGTGGCCAATAACCATAAGCAACAATTTGATCACGATGATGGGGATTTACTTAAAAGGATTCTATTTATTATGCATCATTATGTATTTATGGTATTGATTAACTACACCACTTTTTACCTAGTTCATGTCATGATTAAGGGATAAAAATAAAAGCTTAGAAAGAACACTTCAAATGGATGAATACCTTTGCAATGTATGTTGATGTGGGAGTTTAAGATGGAGAGAATCTCTCAGATAATTGTAGGCTTTAGGACCACGTAGGTGGAGTCTGAGGGCAAACTCTTTCTGGTCTTTTGTATACTCATGGCTCTGTTTTGACAGGAGATGCACTGGAAGATCTAAAATTCAGTTAGCACAAATTAGAAAGTCTCCTTGAAGTAATATTTAGGATGTCTTAAGGAATTTTACACTTAACTACATAGCATTTTCTCCATATTTTGTATTTTATTTCTATTTTACCCGAGTATAAATCCAGCCTTTTTCAGCTCTTCATTAATGAGGTTCTTCTCCCTCAAATCTTAGAGAAGACTATGCACTGTGTTCTTTGCTCTCCGTTCTCGATCCTTAGCATTTCTCTTCTCCTTTTCCATGTTCTCCACCCTAGATAAGGTTTCATTGAGTCTAGCCCTTACATTTTCAAGAGATGTAGGCAGCGCATAGGAGTGGTCCTAGTAGACACAAAGAGTCAAGTTTATATCACACCAGTCAATTCATAGTTAGTACAATGAGCTGTCTGCTGGTCTGCATTTGTAATCACATCACCCCTCTATTCCACTGTGAGCACTGCATGCGTACGTGTATCTGATTCAACAGCAACATGTTTCAATGTATATGCATGTGTATGCAATTAGTTTATCTGAAAAGCATGATGGGGGTAGGAGTTGTGTTAAAAGAGGTTTGAAAAGGACCTTAGTACTCACAACACTGGGATCAGGCAGAGCTTCAGTCTCTTGGACAGGCAAAGAACAGTCTACTGACAGGCTCTCCTGTGCCCTCACTGACGTCAGTGTGGTCTTGGTTGCCACTGGCTAATATGAAAGAAAATAAAATGCTTAAAAACATGAACATAGTTAGGTATGTCACAGCATAATGCTATGGAATACATCACTGATTCCTTTAAAAAAATGACTTTTCACTGACTCTCTAATCCTTATAGCTTAAATACACACCTACCCTTTGGAGATGAGTTGGAAACCTGAACACAGAGGGAAGAGCTCCATCTCTGATTCTAACAGTCTGACCTGTCCTGTCAAAATCCTCCTGTCTGAAGTGTTCACTGCAGAGCCTGGATGAGTCATTGGTGCTGAAACCTTCCCGTCTAAGGGTTACTTCCCACTGCTTCCTGAGGTGGATTTCTTTGGGAAACCTTAAAAGTTTGAGAAATGTTAACAGCTAACAACAATCTACATAGCTAATGACTAAATACGCTTAGCCAAAACGTTGTTTGGAGGTTCACTTGAGCACATAAATGCATAGCTTTGCTAGCTTAGCCTGGCATAGCTAAAGTTAAGATTATAAAACGGGATTTTCTAATGGCCATATATAGCCAAAACAATTGTTCAGCCTTACCTATGAAATATAATCCCCCGGGATCTGGTTTGGAGCGTACAGCGGTTTGTACAAGCCCAAGCAGAACACGCGTGAGGCATCTTTATTCACTACTTCACTCCAAAGCAGTGCCACTCGCAATATGGCGGCGACGTACAATTCTGCTGGTCATGAGGCGTCTAGTTATTCTATGTCTATGGTTGTGTCTGTTTAGCGGTGTAGCAGTGAAAAAGGTCCCCACTTAAACAGTTTCCCGCTGCGCCACGTTCTGGACGTTGTTTAGGCAATTTAAACCGGTGTTGTATTTTAGTTATATCATAACTAAAATAAAAAACAGTTTTCGGTATGAACCGGTGTACCGCCCAGCACTAGTTTGAACAGATCCTCTAAGTGAGAATTTGATATTTTTCCAGTTTCAAATAGTATATAACATCAGTTACCAACTGACTTATAAGAGGTGGGCTAGTATTCTTCCAAGTTGAGCAAAAAAAGACTATGTGCTAGTAGTGAGGTAAATGCAATTACAGTTTGTTTGTCCTTTTCCACTTTAAGCCCATTTGGGAGAATACCAAACAGAGCTGTTAATGGATTAGGAGTGATTATGACACCAAAGCTGTCTGATAATCACTTAAAGATTTTGCTCCAGAATTATGTTAATTTTTGCCCACGCAAAACATGTGGCCAAATGAGGCTGGAGTTTGACTACAACATTTGCAGGTTGGATCTTGCCCTGACGGGCGCTCAGCAGGCTCCTATTAATTATGGAAAATCCACTGCATCCACTAAACAGTGTCATCTCCAGACAGAAGAGCAGCTTCAGCGACAGACTGCTGTCACTGTCCTGCTCCACTGACAGACTGAGAAGATCGTTCCTCCCCCAAACTATGCGACAATTCAATTCCACCCGGGTGGGGTAAACAGTAACATTATATAAAGTTATTGTCTGTTTTTACCTGCATTATTATCAATCTTTAATTTAATATTGTTTTTTTTATCAGTAAGGTGCTGCTGGAGTATGTGAATTTCCCCTTGGGATTAATAAAGTATCTATCTATCTATCTATCTATCTGGATACATTTTGGACAATTTTAAACGAGACAGTGCTCTATAAAAGATTTTAAGTTGAATAAATATATACTTTGGGCATATGGAGCTGGAGTGAATTCTGTACATGGCTGCTTTCTACTCCTTTCTGAAATATTGAGTAAAAGATCCTTGTCCCACTGTACTCTGGGACCTTTGAAAGGGAGGGACTTTAAAATATTTTGGCTTTACTCACTGAGTGCAAGGGAAAAAAATAAAATGTAGTCTATAAGTTATTAAACAGTAAAACATTAACATTTAAGAAGTAAAGATACATTGAGCACTACTGGAGTGGTTTCGGGTAAACTACATTTTTCTACTAACAGCAGCTAAAATGTATTGGGATCATCTCTCAGTAGTAGATCCCTTGTGAAAGGTGCTACATGACCGCTGTGGTATAGTAATTACATTTTCTATGTGATCATCCAAATTTCTGCCTGACAACCTTGCACTACGTGCCTGTGATTTAAGAGAAAAATAATTCTGATAAATGTGGACGTTGCCCTTCCATGCTTAACGGGCAGAAGGTCGAAAACAATTCCCAAGTCCAACACTTTACATGAAGAGGTCTGTACATCTTCTTAGATGTAAACTCTCCATCTTCTTAAAATAATTGATCACAAAAGCAACCTTGAATGTTGCGGGGTTTTAGTGAACCGAACTCACCTTAAGGGACAGTAAGTAGTCGTTCACCTTAAGGGACAGTAAGTAGTCGTGCAGGGCAATTTACAAACAGAGTCCTGCTTCGATGGCACCGATTACACTCAATCGCAAAGATTTCCATTCTCCCAGGAGCCGACAGGGCACTTTAAGTGTCACAAACAGTGCGAAATGAGAGGACGCTGCCCGAAACTGCGAAGCTCTCGACCTGGCGGAGCAGCCCGACATTCCGTGCCTCCCAGCGTCCACTTTGCTCTCACAACCCCTCGCCGCTGAAGGCGGTCTCGTCTTCACATTGTTTACAGCTCGGCGTAGTTAAAAAGTAGAAAGACGGAAAGCTGTTTTCCTCATCTCTTCTACTATCAAGTACTGCCAACTAAAAAAAAGTTACAATGTGGCAGTTTTCGTGACAGTCACGTGGACAAATAAATAAAACTTCTCTGTCAGAGAAGGCTCAGCACTGTAGTCCAGAGATGAAGGCTGGGACTTAAAGTGCCCTGTCTGCTCCTGGTTGCTGGTGAAGTGTAAAATCTTGTCTGCGTAGCATTCTTTGCAGTAAACACTTGTGGTCAGGGTGGCGTCATTATTTCACTTGGACATAAATCCAGCATATGCTAACTTAAGAAGAACATGTACATAATAAATAAACTATACAAACCCCCCCCCCCTTGATCATACTGACTTAGTCACCTCCCCGACCCCCACCCCCCGCTTAATGTGTTGCTATATATTGCCTTTGATTCTTGTAAGTCTAAGCATTATCCTCTGATGTTAGGGGTCGAAAGCTCAGGAATAAAAACTACTTTATGATACGTGATTCATTTTTTCTCCCTTTGTGGATCTCCAGCTGCAAATATTATATATATATATATATATATATATATATATATATATATATATGGTTGAAATAGTTTACTGTCAAACAATGCAAAGAGTACGCGACACGTGTTTCGCCCTAATTCTGGGCTCATCAGGCGTACACACTCACTGCACTCCCTTACGGGAATCGAACCTCGGACGTCAGCGCTAGAGGCGAAGCCCCTAACATTGCGCCATGGCGTGTGGTTTGTTCATTTGACAGCATGTAGATCAGGGTAATTACATTCACGGCATTCGTAGTCTGAATCACAATCTGATTGTATGGGTGGTTACCTACCAGGTAAAGCTTGTGGTTGGTCAGCAAGTCAGCTAGAGGGCACGTGGCGGATGTTAGCTGACTTGCTGACCAACCACAAGCGTTACCTGGTAGGTAACCACCCATACAATCAGATTGTGATTCAGACTACGAATGCCGTGAATATATATTATTATATATATATATATATATATATATATATACACACACACACATACAATTCCCTAAATAATTTAATCCTGTATGTTTCCTAAACATTAAAAACTATGTAAGTTTGAAAGGGTGGAAAAAGGTGGTTATTGTACAAAGGTGCAACAGATAAAAGATTACATCTTGACAGTGTTGATTCTCACTTCTAACGTGAGATGGAGAGTAGACCATCTATGCATCCATCCATCCATTATCGAACCCGCTATATCCTAAGTACAGGATCACGGGGGTCTGCTGGAGCCAATCCCAGGCAACACAGGGCGCAAGGCAGGAAACAAACCCCGGGCAGGGCACCAGCCCACCACAGCCCATCTATGCATTTCTTATTTAAATTTTTCCATGCAGACAGCAAAATTTTGTTGAAAAAGAGCTTTATATTTACTTGTGATGTTTACCCCTTGGTATTTAAACTGATCTGCGATGATAAATGGGAAGCTATCCAATTTAATACTGTGTTGCTACATAATTCGCTAGAAAAACCTCACTATTATTCAAATTAATTTTGATTCCAGATATTTTTGAAATTCTGCTTGTGCTGTTAGGACTGCAGGAACAAGGTTTTGTGGGTCTGATATATATATAGTACCATATATTCTGCATATAGTGATATTTTCTGTTCAATTCCTTCTCTATAATCCCCTTTATCTCAGATGCATTTTGAAAGTAAACAGCCAATGGCTCAATGGAGATTGCAAAGAGCAGTGGTGATAGGGGGGCATCCTTTTCTAGTACCACGTTCTAGTTTGAAGTAGTCTGAAATGTTGTTAATACAAACTGAAGCTTCTGGACTGGTATACAGTAATTCGATCCAAGTACATATGTTTGGGCCAAATCCAAATTTGTGCAATGTGGTGAAGAGGTAGTCACATTCAACCATATCAAATGCTTTTTCTGCATCCAAAGATAATAAGGGCATTTCAATGTCAAAGGCTTAGCTGTGGAAATGAATGTCGCCTCCAGTAGATGGGCTAGAGAGGCACATTAAATATGAAATTGATATAGAAAACTGTCTTCTACTTCTTCTTTCAGTTGCTCCCGTTAGGGGTTGCCACAGCGGATCATCTTCTTCCATATCTTTCTGTCCTCTGCATCTTGTTCTGTTACACCCAACACCTGCATGTCCTCTGTCACCACATCCATAAACCTTCACTTAGGCCTTCCTCTTTTCCTCTTCCCTGGCAGCACCTTAGCATTCTTCTCCCAATATACCCAGCATCTCTCCTCTGCACATGTCCAAACCAACGCAATCTCGCCTCTCTGACTTTGTATCCCAACCGTCCAACTTGAGCTGACTCTCTAATGTACTCCTTTCTAATCCTATCCATTCTCGTCACACCCAGTGCAAACCTTAGGCAAACCTTAGCATCTTTAACACTGCTACCTCCAGCTCTGTCTCCTGCTTTCTGGTCAGTGCCACCGTTTCCAACCCATATACCATAGCTGGTGTCACTGCCGTCCTGTCACAAATCACTCCTGACACTCTTCTCCACCCATTCCACCCTGCCTGCACTCTGTTTTTCACCTCTCTTCCACAATCTCCATTACTCTGTACTGTTGATCCCAAGTATTTAAACTCATCCACCTTCGCCAACTCTACTCCCTGCATCCTAACCATTCCACTGACCTCCCTCTCATTTACACTCATGTATTCTGTTTTGTTCCTACTGACCTTCAGTCCTCTGCTCTCTAGAGCATATCTCCACCTCCACCAGGGTCTCCTCAACCTGCTCCCTACTATCGCTACAGATCACAATGTCATCAGAAAACATCATAGTCCACGGGGACTGCTGTCTAATCTCATCTGTCAACCTGTCCATCACCACTGCAAATAACAAAGGGCTCAGAGCCGATCCCTGATGTAATCCCACCTCCAACTTGAATGCATCCGTCACTCCTACCGCAGACCTCACCACTGTCACACTTCCCTCGTACATATCCTGTACAACTCTTACGTACTACTCTGCCACTCCCGACTTATTCATACAATACCAAAGCTCCTCTCAAGGCACCCTGTCATATGCTTTCTCCATGTCCATAAAGACGCAATGCAACTCCTTCTGGCCTTCTCTAAACTTCTCCATCAACATCCTGAGAGCAAACATTGCATCTGTGGTGCTCTTTCTTGGCATGAAACCATACTGCTGCTCACTAATCATCACCTCACTTCTTAACCTAGCTTCCACTACTCTTTCCCATAACTTCATGCTGTGGCTCATCAATTTTATTCCCCTGTAGTTACTGCAGTCCTGCACACCCCCCTTATTCTTAGATTTTAGCACCAGTACACTTCTTCTCCACTCCTCGGGCATCCTCTCATTTTCCAAGATTCCATTAGACAATCTGGTTAAAAACTCCACTGCCATCTCTCCTAAACACCTCCATGCTTCCATAGGTATGTCATCTGGACCAACAGCCTTTCTATTTTTCATCCTCTTCATAGCTGTCCTTACTTCCTCCTTGCTAATCCGTTGCACTTCCTGATTCACTATCTCCACATCATCCAACCTCTTCTCTCGTTCTCTTCATTTATCAGCCTCTCAAAGTAGTCTTTCCATCTGCTCAACACACTCTCATCGCTTGTGAGTACATTTCCATCTTTATCTTTCCCAGCTCGGTCCCTCTATCTAGCCAATCGGTACAGGTCCTTTTCTCCCTCCTTAGTGTCCAACCTCTCATACAATTCATCATATGCCTTTTCTTTAGCCTTCACCACCTCTCTCTTCACCTTGTGCCTTATCTCCTTATACACTTGTCTACTTTCTGCATCTCTCTGACTATCCCACTTGTTCTTTGCCATCCTCTTCCTCTGTCTACAGTCTTTTAAAACACATTTTGAACAACTTTAACTTAACAGTGTTAATTTTGCAAGCAGCTTACAGGAGGCATGCATTTCTATAGCAAAGGCTCAGTTGTGGAAATGAGAGTCCCCTCTGGTGGATGGAACGGAGGGGCACAGTAGATATGAATATGCTACAGAAGACTACCTAATAGGCTTATTAAAGACACTATGCACCATTTTAACTACCCAGTGTTCAATTTGCAAGGGGCACAGCAGAAAAAGATTACAATTTAATGTTTTGTTCTACAAGTTTTTTTTTTTTTAATATTAGATCAGTTTTACTCTGTCATGATCAACTGTGGATGTAATATACAAGAGTTTTATAGTATAAAGATACATGCTCTTAAAATGAGATCCTCTCCCAATTTAAAGGGGTGGTCATGACAGGCAAGGTATTTTTTATAGAACTTAAAACTATTTTATTCACATGGTTTTAATCACTTATATGACCACGGTGAAATTTGAGCTCCACAACAAAGCCTTTCCTGTGGAAGTATTTTTTTCTTCCCTCCCCCCCCCAACCAGAAAAAACTGAGTAAATGTTTAAGAGCAAGGAACATATGGTGTGAAAGTAGATGAGTACATTTATTTTAATGATTTGTCTTTTAAATGTCTTTGTACAGTGTTAATGGGTGTAAATTATTGAACTATTAATTATAATTATTACTATTATTACAGTCTGTTTTTTCCATTTTCTTTGTTGATGAGTTCCCTTTAAAGAATTTATTCATAATGTAACATATAATGCACATTCCAAAATGACTGAAGAAACAGCTGGTGTCACTTCTGATACCATTTTAACAAAGTTTACTGTCTTCTATCAGTCATAGAGTATTCCGGTTAAACAACAAAAATATGTTAATATACCTGTAACCTTAGAATGCAGACTTCATGACCTTGCTGTGCATGAGGAAACAGCAGGTAGGTGGTTTGTGTGTATGTTTACTGATGGACAGGCCAGAATTTTTCAGGGAGTTTCCATTAAATCAAAAGAGATTTTGACAAAATCAGAAGGGGCACAGATATCTTCATAACAGGAAACCTCCATGATGGGCAGATGTATTTCTAATGTTGTTAATGTCTTCCTTGCACTTTGATGGCCTGTTGCATATTAAGCCCTTCATCCATCATTTTGGCACAAGTGTAACCAGCCTCTCCTTGAAATTCATCATTCAGGATAGACGGCCGCCATGTCAGACATATTGCTCAGTTAGGAAAATTTGTCTCCGCACAGGCCTTGTGCACAGTGAAAACACATCACGTTCAAACCAACATTCAATAGAATGCAGTTCATGAATCTCCAAGGGGGAATCTCCCCCCACACCAACACTTAGGTAATAGCACATTCGCTAAACAAATTAAAAAATAGCCTTTTATTTTTACAATATAATTATTTTAAACTTATAATGATTTTATTCGCCACTGGCAAACTAAGTAGAAATAAAAATCACCAAAGCCTTTTCTTGGTTGCATTTGTGACCATTTTATTTACAGTCTGGAGTGCTGATGTGGAAATGTTTTTGATTGGCTGGGACCAGAAAAGTGGTCAGGACTGAAGGAAAGATGGAGGACACTAAATACAGGGCCATTCTTGAACAAAACCTGTTTCAGAGACTTGTGACGGGGATGAAGGTTAACCTTCAAGCAGGACAATGACCCTATACATACTGCTAAAGCTACCCTGGAGTGGTTTAAAGGGAAATGTTTAAATGTCTTGGAATGGCCTAGTCCAAGCCCAGACCTCAATCCAACGGAGAATCTGTGGCATGACTTGAGAGTTGCTGTACATCAACGCAATCCATCTAACTTGAAGGAGCATGAGCAGTGGCTAGGTGTGCTAAGCTATTACAGACATTAATAGCATGTAGCCATATTGTGTAAATCAAATGGTGTTAACCCCCCCCCCCACCCAAATGTCAATTTTAATTCCATGTTGTAATGGGACAAAACAAGACAAACACGAAGAGGGATAAATACTTTTGCACAGCACTGTATATATGAGGTTGATTAGCATGCTCCATATAAGGATGTTTCATGGCAACGTTTTAAAGAACACTCAGATGCACATATTTACAAGGTGACTGCGATTTATAAATTACACAGAAATGTACACATGCCAGGTTTTATAAATCTGATTTTTAGGCATTTTTCTGTTTTTTGATGTGCACATACTTTCATGCTCAAATCCACACAAAGTTTTATAAGTGAGCCCCCGGGACTGCTTTCTTCTCTGTGACCCTTAACTAGATTAAACAGTTGAACAATAAATGGCTCTGTAGTCCTTGGAAGAGTACTAAATGGAATACTAAATGCAGGAGGAAAAAGAGCAAAAAGTAAGAAATCCACTCTTGGAACTGGACTGCTTTTTTACATGACAATTTCTACAAAGTGGAGTCATTTTCAATCTGCAGACCATGTGTACCTTATGAGGTCCCAGATGAAAATTCTGCATCCCTTGGACAATATAGAGGGCAGCAGACAAATCTAAACCTAAGATTAAAGGCAGTCCACAAGCAGCTATGGATATCTGACCTTTTACACAAAAGAGGGCTCATGAATGTAGTTTCTGTGGAATTGGTAAAGACCACTATAGACAAGTATACTTAAAAGTGTACAGAACACTTACTTAAAAAATCTTGTGTGAACATCAATAAAAGCACTAGCACCTTAAAACTCAAAACAGCAGCTGCGCACAGTTCACCTTTAATCTAGCATCTCTGTTTTGTGTCTGCAGCAGGTATGTAATGCAGACTTTTGACAGGAAGAGATGCAACCACAGCATTATCAGTAAACAAAGCACACAACATTTAAATTACATCATACAGATCACACAGCATGTCATGTTTAGTATCTGATATAAGCTATCTTGGAAAGGTTTTCTAATAAGATTCAGTCTAAGATGTTTGTTAATGGCATCTGAGGCTGAACAGCAACTGTGCTAATTTTATATACTGCACATTTAAATAAGAAGAGATATGTCAAAGTGCTTTGCGGGTCAAAATAAACAGTTTGAAGTAAACAAATGAGAAAGATTAACTAATGACCACTTAACTAAGCTTTATTTGATCCAATAATAAAACCAATTACACATTAAAAGTCAAGGCATTTTTAACTCTTTTATAGGTGAAATTAATTCAGAACATAGGTCTATATGTATGACACAAATGAACGTCACATAAACCAATGGAGAACTAAACAAATAGGCAAGAAAATATATTGAATCTCGATATTTTGTCAGGACTAAAGTTAAATATATGGGGGGTTTCTGACTTTTGACAAGTACGGTTTCTGATTTTTCTAAACAGTCCTTACTTCTGGCTTCTGGAATCCATTAGCATAGTTGAAGTCTAATTTATCCTCAAAAAGATAAAAATATTATAAACTGTCATTTAATTAAATCAAACCTCTAACTTAAATGCAATAACTCATAGTATTTAAGTATCTACTAAATATATCAAATACATGGTAATAAAGACAAATGTAAACAAAACAGTAGTCAATTGCATATCTATGTTTGAGTGTCAGACTGGTTGATTATTTAATTCTTACCATTACTATCAGTTTTTGTTCTGCAGAAGCAGAATGATTTTTAATTCAGGACCAGAAGATGAAAGGAGAATAAAACTAGTAAGCTCCGGGTAAAAACCAATCTTTTTTTTACCAAGTCAGAAACATGAGAAAAGAATCAGAATCCTAAACCAGAAAGTACTGTAAGTCAAACAACCAAGACAAAAATACTTTGAAGTGCACAATAACTTTTATTTTACCCAAAACATGGATTACCCAAATGACACATAAATGCTAAAAGAGTCTAACTGTAGACCTCCGCAGCTCCGCTCTGCAGATCAAATTGCACATATCTTTTGCACAAATAATTGATGTCACAATCGGAAAATATGCAGTCAAAATAAAAGTTCTGCTTGAAAGTAATGCTCCTCCATGAAATAACAAGTAGCTATCAAAATTTAAAAAAATAAATCTTCTCTCTACTCTGTTATTAGGCTAATATCCAGAAAAAATATATTCCACTCTGCTGGTATTATTTTAAACTAGGGGTTTTCGCTCGGCAGCCCCCGTTTTTGTTTTTCCGGACACACACTTTTAAGATTTTTTATTTCTTTGAATTGTTGCTATTTCATTAGTTTCACTTTTACTTCTGAACTTCTGTAAAAACAGTATTTGTAATCTTTCGAGTCCCAATGTGCTGAATCCTTTTAATGAGGTCCGTGAGATGTGTTTAATGACTTTGTATCATAATTCAGGATAGGTTTCTGTTTGGAATTTCAGCACAGACAAAACAATCCACATCATCAGCAGTTAATAATTTTCTTTGCAAAGTAACCAATAAATGCATGTGAGGTAAACTCCGTTTTTGAAATTCTCTTGACTTAAACTTCAAAGCCTTATAATATTTACATACTTCTGACATATCACCTATGTCCATATATTTGATCTCTATTCGCCTTTTCGTTATTTCTCCGAGTAATAATTTCTTTTTCTTTGTGCTAATACGATGTTTACTGTTTTTGTTTTGATACTGTCGTTTTTTTTCTGCTTTCATATCTTTGTCTTGCTCTTCATGTGTTTCATGCCTACGGTTTTTTTTGAGGCTTTTGAATTCCAGTTTTCATTATGTCTAACCTGCTCTGCATGTGTTTGGCTCCCTTTTTTAACCTCTTTATGACGTTTTACTTTGTGTTCTACTCTGTCTTTTATTTCTGACCTCGCTTTATCCTTCTTTTGTTTCAATGACACCTGGTCCGTAGTGATTATTTTCCCTTTTCTGAGTAATAATGTCCGTTTGTTTGCACTACTGCGATCTTTACTTTCTTTTTTTTTATACTTTCTAATTTTCCTACTTTCATATTCTTTAACTTTCTCTACTTGTGTATTGCGCTGCCTTTTTTTTTTTTTGAGCCTTTCGAATTCCATTGCTTTCAAAATCTCTAACCTGCTCTGCATGTGTATAGCGCCAACATCTGGACTGGATGTGCTTTTTTTTCAGTTCCATTTGTTCCGGGCTGATAATTACTTTCCTTATTTTCTGAATTTGCACCTAGATTATTCTTTTTCTTTTTTGTCTCTCCAATGCTTTTGAGTCTCTTTTCTCCACGCTGCTTTCTTCTTCGCTTAGTCGTCTACGTTTCATCTATAACGTATTGTCCTGATACGCTTTATATGCACTCAGAGCCCTGGATCTGTGTGTGCTCAAAGCCAAAACACGACAGAGTTTTGATGACCGTGGTCTTATTTGGTTGTAAGTAGGGCATGTCTTGCAAGAATGTCATGTTCTACGTCATCGCGAGACGGTCCTGGGTCAATCTCTTGGCACAAAGTCTCATGTTTAAGGTCCCCGCGAGATGCTCCGTGGCCAATCTCTTTAGTCTAACAGGTCTTTTAAGTGTCTTCTGTGATCTTAACGTGAAGATCACGTCTCGACACCCTACTGTTTCTCTGCAGGATTTTTTTTATAATAGAGAGATTATTTCATTAATACTATGATCAAAAACTCAAAGTAAAACATAGAAAGCAATTAAATACAAATACAACAAAGTAAATAACAACTGATCAAACATGTTTCACAGTTTAACAGATTTATAGCTTGACTTGTTTCTTTTGTCATTAAATTTAAATTTGGGACAGTGATATTTTACAAGTCAAATGAGCGGATTTCTTTAAGCAGTATATCTTTAAAGAACAGAGAAAATCATTTAAGATAAAACCCCTAATTAAAACTACAGTAATCCCTCCTCGATTGTGGGGGTTGCGTTCCAGGACCCCCCGCGAAAGGTGAAAATCCGCGAAGTAAAAACTATATGTTCATATGGTTATTTTTATATATTTTATATATTTTAATCCCTTATAAACTCTCCCATACTATTATAAACATTTCCTGCACAATTATACAACATACACCCTTTGTATTCTCTTAGATATTAGGTAAGATTCATTGAAATTATGTATGTAAACACACCGTTTATATACAGTAAAACCTAAATATTATTTTAAAGATATCAAGCGTCTCTGATATCACATATGTTACAGCCATTATGACAGACAGGCCACCAGCAATAAATACGTACAATGCAAGAAAAATTGAATACAGCAAAATGTGTGTACAGTGACACTAAACTATGTACATGTAATAAGTACTGTACGTAGAAAATTAATTATGGTTACTCACCAACAATGACACGACGACTTGTCCGATAACGATGAGTTTAATTTTACTGCACAACAAAGGAGAGCGTTACAGCTCTTCTAAAGGAGCCTCTTCAGGCGATTGTGTAGCACCGCCATTTTTCTTATTCCAGCAGTCTTCAATCCAAATCCCTAAAGCAGATTCCATCCGGACTACCGTCTTATTATCCACTCGTTTTACGCCCTGGTTAAAGGACACTGTGGCCGTAGATCTTATATTCTTTTCCTCCTTTTTAAATAAAAAGAATCGTGGACTCATTGATGCCGTAATGGCATCCTGCAGCAGTGTAGCTGTTCCCTTCCTTCAACATATCCAAAACTTTTACCTTTTTGGCAATCGTTAGCATCTTCCGTTGGCGCTTGGGCACGGCCCCTGAAGCAGTAGCAGGAGCACGTTGATGCTGAATGAGCAAGACGAGACTTCCTGGTTAACGCACCGGAATCGAATTCGGCGCTCTGTTGCTGAGCCAATCAGCACACAGGAACTTAACTGTGTGCTCTGATTGGGTAGCTCCTCAGCCATTCGCCAGTAGTGTCCCTTGTATGAAATCAACTGGGCAAACCAACTGAGGAGGCATGTACCAGAAGTAAAAAGACCCATTGTCCGCAGAAACCCGCATTATATATTTAGATATGCTTACATATAAAATCCGCGATAGAGTGAAGCCGCGAAAGTCGAAGCGCGATATAGCAAGGGATTACTGTAGTTACATTGTCGTTGTTGCTCCTTACAAGAAAAGTCGATGGAAAAAGAAAAAGAGGATGCAACATCGACAAGCTTCTGTTCCAAGACTGCCGCTTCACCCAGGAAAGCAAACTCAGTCAGTGTCAGGCGCCCCTTCAATGTAATAGAAACCACAGCATAGAGAGAAGTGTGTACATTGCAACAGGTACACATGTCGTAAATGTTGGAAGGACGGTCCTTGGGTGTGGGAACTGTTAACATTTGAATTTGATGATTGCATATAGCTCAGAACTGACCTCTCTGTACTATTCTTTCCTCTATATGTCCTGCAGTACAAAAGAAACACCACCATGCAACAAGATGTGGAGAATGGGCAAGATTGTGGAGGGAACATAGTCACGGATTACAACTGCAAGAAGGTATGCAAATGAATATGAATAAGATGTTTTCCGAAATATACTATACAGGTCAAAAAATGAATTATTCCAAATATCATATATACCTGTTTTTTTGTCACTGCGGCTTTGACGTCATGGACCATAAGGTGCATACTAATTCAGCGTGAGCAGGAACACTCAATAAAACTGAACAAAAAAATTCAAGTGACAGTAAAATACCAAAAAGGCATGACACTCCAGCGTTTGTGTGTCAGCCATTATCTCTCCTGATCAGAGAATTTCCAGTTCCATTGTCTCAAAACACAACTCACATTAACAGTTATTACCAGTTTCAAATAAAAACTAACAGCATCAGATCTGGGGTGATGGGGGCGGGTTGTATCGTCATCATGACTGAGAGAATACAAGTGAAAAAAAAACCTAACTTTTAAATTTACACCAGCTGTTACAATAAAAACATACATTTGATTTGCGTCTGTATAATTGTAACAATAAGAGCAGATAACTACTCAAAATGGTAAATTTGCAAGGAAGTCAGGATCGAACAGGGAGACTCTGGATTACAAATCAGTAATTCCTACCGCTGCACCACGGAAGCTGTTGTGCTATCCTTGTACCTTTTGTGAAAGTGTTTATTTGATCTTTGGACTTTGGGCTTCACACATTATACAGTTTATGTCTACATTTTGTCATTTATGACTAAAATATGAAAAACGTTTGTTGTAGAAGCACAGCACACATGAACTGCATGTGTTCCAAACAACAATCTATTATTTCCCTATACAACTCTAGGTACCTGACTCCCAGATAATCAAGGCTTGAGCTGGAAGAACTTTGTGCCCATTTTGCAGCGATGAGGAGATGGAATAGAAGGCTGCTTGCTGCTTGTCTTGATTGGCACATTTACAAGACAAAAGATAACGACGGAGAGGTGTGAAGGGATTTAAGGTGGGCCGGGTTTACGAGTTTTTTCGTAGCATTTGGTAATTCTAGTGTTAATCCAATTAATTTTGAGAGTGCTGTTCAATGTGGAAAATTCAAAAATAAGAACACCACACTCACTTGAATTCATTCAGACTAATTTTTATAATGAATGTTGTTCTTTCATTTCAAATTTTATTGCAATTTGACATTTTTCATAACTAAATTATAAAGATGCAATGGTAGGGGCTGTATAGCAAATCTTGACATGAATTCAGCTTCCAAATGTAAAACAGTTGGGAGCCACCTGGTCATTCATCATTTTTTTCGGTATTTGGTACACTGAATATATTCCCCTCTGGGATTAACAGAGTGTTTTCTATATTAAACTGAAACATCAATTGTTACTACCATGTGAAATGGTAGGTCTCAAGTAATTTTCCTCCTTTATATGTAACATTACCAGCAGATAATCTGCCACTTCATAGACACAGTGATGCGGGTTTGATTCCTGTGCTGGGTTTTTATATGTATAAACTTTGTATGTTCCGCCTGTGCTGATGTGTGTTGTACTTTGGTTTTCCTCTCACATTCCCTGAATATATGCATGTTAAGTAAATCATCTATTCTATATTGACGCCTTGTGAGTGTTGGCGTGTGTCAGTTTGGGCCGTCTCATAGACTGCTCCCCTGTCCAGGGTTGTTTCCTGCCTCACGTTCAGTGCTGAAAGGAGAGGCTCTGGCTTTTGTGACCCTGAATCGAAGCACATCTGACTATGTATATGCCGTATATTCATAAGGAAATTATATTATCACAAGTGAGAAAACTGTCTTTAATGGGTAACACTTCATAATTAATTCATATTCTTGTACACACATGATACTCTGGAGTAATGTTAAATGAAGTTTAATGCTATAACTTGCTAGCCATTTCAGAAAAAATTTGGTGTCATAGGCTTATCAACAATCTTCTTCTTCATCTCTTCCCACTTTTATGTGAGGTTGATGTACTTGCTGATCCATTCCCATCCATCTCAGTTCAGAAACTTCTTCCTAGTTTGATTCTTTTTATTCAAAACCAAGCCGCCAAGAGTCATACCAGCCCAGCTGGTTACTGGTCCCAAGCCCAGATAAATAGAGAGGGTTAGTGTCAAGATGTGTATTCGGTTGTAAAACTTTAGCCTAAATCTTTAATGTTAGAATCAGCAATATAGGTCTGTAATTTGTTTTAGTGACAAATGCAGTGAAAAACACAGCACCAACTAGAAATACACACGAGGAAATTAGAAAACTCTGTCTAATCACACAGTTTGGCTGTAATCTTGGAGATGTGCCATTTTAAGCACTAATCCACTATAATGCTATAAGTATTGTATGTCAGGAAATGTGACACACTTCAGTTTCTTTTTATTGTAATTATTACCAATTACTGAAACCTGTCCATGTTGCATGAATGTTTATTTTTCCAAGATTACTTTTATTACAAATATTTGACTATAACAAGAGTGGAATCTACAAATTTGGCTGTTTTTATGTAAAATTATTCAAAGCTCAAATTAATTGTAATAAATCGCTCTAAAAAGGTTCAAGATATCTGTAATGCTATTGAAAAAACTAGTGTGTGACAAAAGAAGCAGATCATAACTGCTATGTCAGAAAAATAAAATTCTTTGGGGCAGTGTTTATGTGTACATAATCAGACTCCTACATTTTTTATTTACAGTGTAAAATTCATAATCAGACATCAGCTTACAGAAAACTATTTCACAAAAGCTTATTTTTACATTATAAAACACAGAATTAAGAAACATTTTGAACAAAACAATCAATGTAATATTTTATAAAAGAAGAACATTTAACACCACAACCACACTATCTGCAAGTAAAATGAGGTGTCCTGAAGTAAAAAAGCACTCAAACAGTATTTACATTTTTACAATGAGAGAGTGCGAGAGAGAGAGAGAAAAGAAACACAGGAATACATGCCGAGTGAGAAGGCCGCAGTCACTGTGCCACCGGAAAGCAGGTAACTCACCTTTACTCTGACTCCTTTTCAGAATATTCATTGTCCTTGCTGCTCAAGACTTGGGCATGAAGACAGTTTCTTTTTATCATGCAGTTCAGACAGGAACTTGTTCATGTCTTGTTGATGTTCAAAATGAAATATAAAGAGTATCTCGAGTCTTCACCATTCTTCCACATTTCAAAGACTTCATCTCTCTCAATACATATTCACAAAAAACAGCTCCTGCACTGTGCCTTTCAGTTCATCAGCAGTGTCTATTAACCACTGACGAGGTGCTGCAAGGCTTTGAATAACTGGATGTTCCTGCAAGAAGGATAATAAAACATGTAATCTGTATTAATGCAACTTTATACCCACTACACTGTGCAGATCTGCTTATGTCTATGAGACAAGATAGCCATTTTTTTTTAACTTTTTATTAATAATTACTTGTCCATTTTTCTATCCTCAAAAAACACCTTCTGTTTACTGGTTGCTCAATACAAAGCTTACTCAGTGAAATTATGAACATCTCATATATTTTTTCAAATTCATAAAATTTTTAGTAATACAACTTCCAGAATGACCTATCAAAACAGTTGCATCACAACTGATACAGTGGTATAAAACTTACCTGAAACTCATCACGCTTGTCATAGTCATGTTGTTTTAAAATATAACATTAATGTTCTTGTGTTTTGTATGCAAGTAGCAATGATTGCGAGATTCTTGCCTGCAATCAATCCAAACTGCACAAACATATTTGAAAAGCTGAAAAGAGAAAATAAGGCAGTCCCACTATACACAGAAGTTGACATATTTTCTAAATTAAGGTAAAGAAACCTCTACTTACTTGTGTTTAATACTGCTTTTTTAATGTGCCCCTCAAAATGTAGTTGTGCCAGTGAAAAGTTACTTGCCCACCGGACACAATGGACAGTGGTAAAGACTGCATCATTTTTTGCACTTGGTTACATTTGGTGTTTGTCCGATTTTTATGACAGAATTGTACATCTTAAAATAAAATGTACAAGTCTTGACTGAACATCATCTTGGCTTGATGCTCAGTTTGCAATGCACCAGTTTACAAAAAAGAGTTCGTATAAGATTTAGATGTCAAGACTTAAAGGCAGAAATTTGCTATATTGAAAAAAGGACATTTATTTAAGATGGATTATAAAAAAAACGAGGACCGTATAGTATTTCGTGTTACTAGAGTGCAGACAAGTTAGGTTAATAACGTTCAGTTGCCTTGTATTTCTTGTATTCAATGTTGTCCGCTAAAATCTTAACTATTGCACAGATTGAAAACACACTTAACTGTATATTTTGTCCTGTTATACTGTATGCTTCTCCACACACGAAGTTTGTTTTCTTGTGTTTTTCTAAGACCAAACGTAAAAACGCACATAAATTCCGCGGAGTTAGTGCCACCTAAATTCGTTTGACAAAAGATGTATTCCCATTGGCTGTCCAACCCCCGCCCCTGCTATCTAACCAAGTAACATAAAGCCGTAATCCGATTAGCTCTCGAACTGAGCTCCACGTCCGTGCACCTACCCGGATGGGCCGCCTCCAATTTTGACCCAAGTGCTTCCGTGCAGCGGGCGACGCCTCAGCACCACACAGGTTCCGATCCCCAACAGTCCAAACCCTATTGGGTTTTCCCCCCTCACTTTCATAACGCAAGCAGCCTTAATGTGGGCGGATGCAGCGGAGCTACTCCCGTGGAGAGCATAAAGTAGTCCTGACTTCCGTTTAGGAGCAGCGTTTTTACGGTGGTTGGAGTGCAACCAACCTCCAAGTTTTCCCAGCAAGTTTGAGGTCTGTTTGCAGGGCCGGATGCAGTGTGTCGTCCTACCCAATACAGGTCTTTAATTACCTCTTGGGCATAGCCATCAGCAGTGTGTTTGTTTGCGGAGAGACCATCGACCGCGTCGGTAGGTTTACTTACCTCGGCAGCGTCATTCATCACTCTGGTGGCTCTTCCTCTGATGTCAGTAGACGGACTGGGAGTGTTTGGGTGGTGATGAGGTCGCTGGAAAAAGCGGTGTGTGGAGCTCCATAGTCTTTGCAGTCCTGGTGCTTCCTGTTTTCTGATATGGTTGACAGACATAAACACTATCCAGAGACCTGAAATAAAGACTGGACTCCTTCGGTACTGTTTCTCTTTGGTGGACCTTTGGTTACTGCTGGTTTGTCTTTGTGTCAAATGAGCGGTTGCTCACGGAGTCCCAAATGAGGCACATTACCTTGCATAGTCAGGGGGCATCAATTACGGCACTACGGCCATATGCCGTGATTCACGGCTCGCAGGATTCTCATTGTTGAGAACCCGAGCGGCTAGACCAGGTCAAGGGGACGCCCACGTAACACCTGGTTGCGGCAGATAGATGGTCGTTTCTGAAGAGTGGGACTGGACTGCGTGTCTGCCTGAAGGGATGCCAACAGGAATCCCGAACAACAACATGCAATATTAATGCATTCTCCCTGATCTGAAGCTTCACGGTTTAAACTATGTGACATAAAGGCGCAATGTGATTGGCTATTCTAAAGGGTCGCGGTAATGATGTCACACTGGAAAGCTCGAGGAATTCTTTGTGATTGATGTAGAGAAAAGCCAAGCAAAATGACACCTTTTATTGGCTGACTAAAAAGATTAAAATATGCAAGCTTTCGAGGCAACTCAGGCCCCTTCTTCAGGCAAGATGTAATACAGAAACTGGAGTCCCTGTGTTTATATGCACACTCTTGGACAAGAAACAACATTGGTAAATCTTTAAATGAAAAATTTTAAATGTAAAAAATTAATAGATTAATTCAGGCTAGGGTTAATTTAACAAGAGAGAGAAGAACAATGTATGGTCAAGATCTTTGGATGAGATAACTATCCAACAAAGTCTTTTGAAGTTTGTAATGAGTTTTTCAAAACAATGTGGATCTGTTAATTTTTTTACATTTAAAATTTCTCATTTAAAGATGTACCAATGTTGTTTCTTGTCCTAGAGTGTGTATATAAACACAGGGACTCCAGTTTCTGTATTACATCTTGCCTGAAGAAGGGGCCTGAGTTGCCTCGAAAGCTTGCATATTTTAATCTTTTTAGTCAGCCAATAAAAGGTGCCATTTTGCTTGGCTTTTCTCTACATTCATAATGGCTAACACGGTACAACACCCTAGTACTTGAGATTGATGTGAAATACACCGGCGCCGACATAAAAAATAGAGCTTAGACAGGAACCAAGTTAGAAGTAAACATCTTAGTCACAACCCTAGACCTCAGCAACTCCAGAAGTGCCACCAAGAAGTTCCAAAAACTCCTCAAGGAAGTGTTTAAAAAATACTACAGAATATGACCCTTATACCTTAACAGTTTCCTAGTACCACCACGGTAGCTACATAAGTTTTTTTTGACTTTACAGAATTTTTAATTAAATTCGATTTTGTCGCGGCGCGTCCTTTTGTTCTCTCTCTCAGGCTTGGCATCAAAAATTGTGAAATCACAATTAAATTCCTTATATACACTATATTCTTTTACTTCTGCCATTTCTTGAAACACAACGTAACTGACATTATTTAATTCTTCCAAAGATACTACACAATCTCTCACAAAACACTTATTTTTATACAGCTGAACAATGAATTTTTACACTCAACTATAAATATTTTTTAATTTTTATATTATTTAACCTTTCACATCAGATGTGTATATACATACAGTCATATGAAAAAGTTTGGGAACCCCTCTTAATTTTTTGGATTTTTGTTTATCATTGGCTGAGCTTTCAAAGTAGCAACTTCTTTTTAATATATGACACAGTAGTATTTCAGCTGTGACATTAAGTTTATTGGATTAACAGAAAATATGCAATATGCATCATAAAATTAGACAGGTGCATAAATTTGGGCACCCCAACAGAGATATTACATCAATACTAAGTTGAGCCTCCTTTTGCAAATATAACAGTCTCTAGACACCTCCTATAGCCTTTGATGTGTGTCTGGATTCTGGATGGAGGTATTTTTGACCATTCTTCCATACAAAATCTCTCCAGTTAAATTTGATGGCTGTCCTTACCTGCTTCAAATCATCCCATAGATTTTCGATGATATTCAAGTCAGGGGACTGTGGTGGCCATTCCAGAACATTGTATTTCTCCCTCTGCATGAATACCTTTGTAGATTTCGAACTGTGTTTTGGGTCATTGTCGTTTTTTTTTTTTTTCCTCATAATTCACTGTCGTAATCTTCTCTATTTATTTATCTGGTTTGTACAATGCGATATAATGTATACCCTGTCATTCTTTCTTATATTCTGTAAGTGCCTTGAGCACGGGAAAGGCGCTATATAAATAAAATGTATTATTATTATTGGAATATCCAACCCCTGCGTAACTTCAACTTTGTGACATGGTTGAACATTATCCTGAAGAATTTGTTGATATTGGGTTGAATTCATCCGACCCTCAACTTTTAACAAGGGCCCCAGTCCCTGAACTAGCCACACAGCCCCACAGCATGATGAAACCTCCACCAAATTTGAGAGTAGGTAGCAGGTGTTTCTCTTGGAATGTGGTGTTCTTCTTCTGCCATGCAAAGCACTTTTTGTTATGTGGTTTTTCTGTAACCATTCTCACAATCCTGCGCATATGCCGCTCCTGTATTTTTCTTGGCCTGACAGACCTGGATTTAACAGCAACTGTGCCTGTGGCTTTCCATTTCCTGATTACATTCCTTACAATTGAAACTGATAGTTTAAACCTCTGAGAGAGCTTTTTTGTAGCCTTCCCCTAAACCATGATACTGAACAATCTTTGTTTTCAGATCTTTTGAGAGTTGCTTTGAGGATCCCATGCTGTCACTCTTCAGAGGAGAGTCAAAGGGAAGCACAACTTGCAATTGACCACCTTAAATATCTTTTCTCATGCTTGGACACACCTGTCTATGAAGTTCAAGGCTTAATGAGCTAATCTAACCAATTTGGTGTTGCAAATAATCAGCATTGAGCAGTTACATGCATTCAAATCAGCAAAATTACATGGGTACCCACATTTTTGCACAGCCAGTTTTTCACATTTGATTTAATTTCATACAACTAACTACTGCTTCACTAAATATCTTTGTTCGGAAAACTCCCCAGTACTCTGATTTTCCTAAGAAATGAAGGACATACCACTGTTATCTTTTTTGTTGAAAGTAAATTATTATGCAGGCTGAGAGGGGTTCCTAAACTTTTTCATATGACTGTATATTCTATAGTTAAACATATAGCAAAACTATTAACATGGTACATTTTCTTGAGCAGCTTTCACAAGTTTCCTTAACGTATATACAGCCATGTTTTAGCAACTTATAATTTCTCTCATTCCTCTTTCTGCCTGTTTTTACTTTCATGTAAATGGAAGTTCGGTAATGGGATCAAAAATTTGTTATCGAGTTAAGTTCAGATTCTGATAGTATAATTTTCAAAAGTTTGTTTTAGAAAAGTGAATGTATGTGTAAGTATGTACAATGATAACTTCAGAAAAAATTGATCTTTCTCAAACAAGTTGCATAGTGTTTGTCTTGTTACAGGCTCCATAGCAGATTGTTTTTCGTCCAGTTTAGGTCTAGAACCTATTTTCATATCCTTCAAAAACAGTTTGACCTATGTCTAACAATAACTTCCATTTAAATTGTTTAATTTTTTAAATGTGTTAATTTGAACTAAAAGCAAATAATAAAAGCAAATAACAATCCATACAATCTAATCAAACTTATCAAAACCAAAATTCAACCCCCACCCAAAAGAAAGAGAGGAGAGCCAGCCAACAAAGCAAATCTTTGAAGCAGCAAGGAAGGAAGAGTATCCTTTTTCCCCAATAGAGAAGCTTATTCTAAAATGTTACTGATTAGATCTCTCTATACATAAAAGAAAATCCTGGAATGGAAAGCAAATGCAAGGCTACGATACGTGATAATCTCGAAAGACATTTTAAAGACCCGCAAGACCAAGGAGACTTGCCAGGTGTGTCTCGCGGGGACCGTAAACATGAGACTTGGTGCCAAGAGATTGTCCCAGGGCCGTAGCAAAAAGGACAGCGGCTGTACAGGCTTTAAAAAGATCGAAGGGCAGCACGACAGCAGCTACCCCAACTGAACACGAGCAGCGTTATACATCCTGTAAGAAAGAATTCAACCACGCCCGGGGCCAGAAATAAAAGACAGGTATTGCTTTTACAACGTCATGCGAGACCAGGCAGTGAGCCATCATTTAAAACAAGTCAACAGACCTCTAAGCTAGCAGTTGTTGGATTGCTTTTGGCAGGCAAGCATCATGTGCTCCGAGCTCTTAAAACAACAACATGCGACAGGCAGAAGAGGCAGCTAGCAAGCAGCAAAAAGACAGCAAATGATCCAAAGGCATATCCTTAGCGTACCTTCAGCCGCAACACCCTTCACAACATGAGCAGTATTATATGTCTGGGAAGAAAGAGATGTAACTACGCGCGGGGCAGGAAATAAAGAAACAAGTATTGTTTTTACAAAAATTTTTAAAGTAAAAGTGAAAATAATGCATATGTAACAGTTCACAAGAAAATAACAATCTCTTTACAATTGTAGATTGCCTGCCTAAGGTAAAGTCATCCCTGATGAATGGGGACGTGGGAATGAGGGGTCCTTTTATCGGATTAGCGCTATTTCACATGTGGAATGGCAAAATGGGGGAGGCAGCTTTATGAATAAGGTCTCCAGGACTTAAAACAAATCCAAATCATATTATGTGATCTAATGTGAAATTCTACTCCGTACTTCTAGAATTTTTATTTTTATACTGTATTGAGGATTTATTCTGTTCTTTGTATTGTACTGTATTGTATTGACCCCCTTCTTTTTGACACCCACTGCACGCCCAACCTACCTGGAAAGGGGTCTCTCTTTGAACTTCCATTTTTTCCCTACAAGGGTTTTTTTGGGGAGTTTTTTCTGGTCTTCTTAGAGGGTCAAGGCTGGGGGGCTGTCAAGAGGCAGGGCCTGTTAAAGCCCATTGCGGCACTTCTTGTATGATTTTGGGCTATACAAAAATAAATTGTATATCTGGTAAACCAAACACAAGGTTTGGCAAACAGGTGTTTTTAAAAAACGTTTTGAACAGATCTATCCATCCATCCATTATCCAACCCGCTATATCCTAACTACAGGGTCACAGGGGTCTGCTAGAGCCAATCCCAGACAGCACAGGGTGCAAGGCAGGAAACAAACCCCGGGCAGGGTGCCAGCCCACTGCAGTTGAACAGATCCTCTAAGTGAAAATGTGATTTTTTTTCCAATTTCAAATAGTATATATATATATATATATATATATATATATATATAATATATATATATAGTATATTAGTTACCTACTGACTTAAAAGTGGTGGGTTGGGATTCTAGTCTATGTGCTAGTAGTGAGGTAAAGGCAATTACGAGTTGTTTGTTCTTCTCCACTTTAAGCTAATCTGGGAGTCCACCAAACACAGCTGTTAATGGGTTAGGAGTGATTGTTACACCAAAGCTGTCCGATAGGCATTTAAAGAGTTTTGTCCAAAACAATAATTTGGTGCATGCTTAAAACATGAGGCTGGAGTAAGATTGCAACATTCACAAGTTGAATCTTGCCCAGGAAACATTTTGGATAGTTTTAATTCAGATAAATGTGCTCAATAAAAGATTTTAAGTTAAACAACTTGAGTGCTTTGCGTGTTTGGAGCTAGAGTGCATTCTGGGCATGGCTGCCTTCCAATCCTTTTCTGAAATGTTAAGTGAATAAGCCTTTCTACATTGTGCCCTGTGATCCCAGGAAAATATTTAATTTCATCCAGATTTGTGCAGTCTGGTCTGTTTAGTGCTAGGACCAGACCTATTTTTTCATGAATATATATAGTTACATAATTTATTTAAATATACATGTACTTACACATGGAGGCGCATAGATTTTTTTCATTCTTCACAACTCCATTTAACTCAATTGAAATTATACTTTATTTTAGTCACTCAAAGTAACTTTGGGTGAAAATAGTTTCTCAGTCACCAGTATTCATTTTCATCTTGACCTCTCCCTTTGAAAAGCTCTTCTTCTTTTTCTTTTTACAGTGCATCCAGAAAGTATTCACAGCGCATCACTTTTTCCACATTTTGTTACATTACAGCCTTATTCCACAATGGAGTAAATTTATTTATTTCCTCAGAATTCTACACACAACACCCCATAATGACAACGTGAAAAAAGTTTACTTGAGATTTTTGCAAATTTATTAAAAATAAAAAAATTGAGAAAGCACATATACATAAGTATTCACAGCCTTTGCCATGAAGCTCAAAATTGAGCTCAGGTGCATCCTCTTTCCCCTGATCATCCTTGAGATGTTTCTGCAGCTTAATTGCAGTCCACCTGTGGTAAATTGATTTGTTTGGATATGATTTGGAAAGACACACACTTGTCTATATAAGGTCCTGCAGTTGACAGTTCATGTCAGAGCACAAACCAAGCATGAAATTAAAGGAATTGTCTGTAGACCTCCGAGACAGGATTGTCTTGAGGCACAAATCTGGGGAAGGTTACAGAAAAATTTCTGCTGCTTTAAAGGTCCCAATGAGCACAGTGGCCTCCATCATCCGTAAGTGGAAGAAGTTCAAAACCACCAGGACTCTTCCTAGAGCTGGCCGGCCATCTAAACTGAGCGATCGGCGGAGAAGGGCGTTAGTCAGGGAGGTGACCAAGAACCCGATGGTCACTCTGTCAGAGCTCCAGAGGTCCTCTGTGGAGAGAGGAGAACCTTCCAGAAGGACAACCATCTCTGCAGCAATCCACCAATCAGGCTTGTATGGTAGAGTGGCCAGACGGAAGCAACTCCTTAGTAAAAGGCACATGGCAGCCCGCCTGGAGTTTGCCAAAAGGCGCCTGAAGAACTCTCAGACCATGAGAAAGAAAATTCTCTGGTCTGATGAGACAAAGATTGAACTCTTTGGTGTGAATGCCAGGCGTCACATTTGGAGGAAGCCTGGCACCATCCCTACAGTGAAGCATGGTGGTGGCAGCATCATGCTGTGGGGATGTTTTTCAGCGGCAGGAACTGGGAGACTAGTCAGGATAAAGGGAAAGATGACTGCAGCAATGTACAGAGACATCCTGGATGAAAACCTGCTCCAGAGCGCTCTTGACCTCAGACTGGGGCGACGGTTCATCTTTCAGCAGGACAACGACCCTAAGCACACAGCCAAGATATCAAAGGAGTGGCTTCAGGACAACTCTGTGAATGTCCTTGAGTGGCCCAGCCAGAGCCCAGACTTGAATCCGATTGAACATCTCTGGAGAGATCTTAAAATGGCTGTGCACCAACGCTTCCCATCCAACCTGATGGAGCTTGAGAGGTGTTGCAAAGAGGAATGGGCAAAACTGGCCAAGGATAGGTGTGCCAAGCTTGTGGCATCATATTCAAAAAGACTTGAGGCTGTAATTGCTGCCAAAGGTGCATCGACAAAGTATTGAGCAAAGGCTGTGAATACTTATGCACATGAGATTTCTCAGTTTTTTTATTTTTAATAAATTTGCAAAAACCTCAAGTAAACTTTTTTTCATGTTGTCATTATGGGGTGTTGTCTGCAGAATTCTGAGGAAAAAAATGAATTTAATCCATTTTGGAATAAGGCTGTAACATAACAAAATGTGGAAAAAGTGATGCGCTGTGAATACTTTCTGGATGCACTGTAGATATCTATCTATCTATCTATCTATCTATCTATCTATCTATCTATCTATCTATTGTTTGGCTACTGGTTGAAGAAGCAAAGAAACCTTTAAAGAGGGTAAATCTTAAATAGAAAGTAATTAAAATTAATGCAAAAACAGTGTCTTCTGTTTGTAGTAAAAATTCAGAACATGGCTGATATGAAAACCTGGCAGCAAATGTGGCCCTACAAGATCTAAGTTTGACACCCCTGATCTAAAGGGAATCTGAAATAGGGCTATATTTTAAAACTTTAAAACATGACATCAGCATGCTGGCTTATTGCTTTCCTGGAAAAGCAATGCCATACTAAAGCAGAACATTAATTTTTTGCTTGGGATTTCAAAACTTATTATTTAAAAACCCTACTGTTCTTCCGAGGTTTAACTATCGCTAATTTTATCCCATTATGGAACTAGAAACAAAAATACATGATTTATGAATGCTTGGGGGTGTGATGATTTCACCAATGATCTCTGAGTTGCATTTGTTTAAACCTGTAAATGTCAAGTATTTGAACGAGGAGTTGAAATGATGGTAAACCAAATTGGTTTTTATTATAGCACCATTTATAGTCACTATAAAGGATGTAGTAATTTCATTCATCCTCCAATTTTATTGAACATAGTTGCAGTTGACTGTAAAACCTCAACCATCGATCAATTATCTAACTGATTTATCCAGTTCATTGGTGATAAGAGCAGTTGGCGATCTCAGCTACAGCTGAGCATAAGATATGAACAAACTTTTGGACGGGGTGATTTGCTCATTCACATCCATCTTATGCAAAACCTCCACATTGGTCTAACAATCATGTGACTCAACTCATTATGCACTGAAACACAAGGCAAATCTTTTTAAAACTACAATATGTAATGCCTTAATGGAACTGCATAATCACAAATAAATGCAGTTTGAAATACTGTAATGTTAAAATAACACACTTCACTGCTGAAATTGTTGTTGTTCGTTGGGATTTTTGAAGCAAAATTAATATTTCTAACAATGAAAATGTGACAAATACAGTGAAAGCACATAGTACATATTTAAATGGTACAGGAGCAAATAGGATGCAATCACCAGTTGCAAGTCATTACTGTAGTTGTGAGCAGTATAATAGAATAGCTAATTCTATATTAGTAGACTAGCATAGGCAGCAACTGAGTTTGAGCACTTATGTGAGGTAACTTGAAAAACAGCACAACAAAGGCAGTTTTAACAGAAATTCTAGTTTCAATTCTGATTAACCTTAATATTGGGAAAAATAAAAAAGATGGAGGGGCTTAGAAAATTACAGCATCAGGAGTTCATGACATTTAAAATTTGAATTAATTTGACTTGTGCATTAAATATTAGTAATCAGTGTTATTATCTAATTAAGGTTTTCTCCATCCTCCATAAATCTCATAACAGCAGAATGTTACAAACCTGACAGTACCTGACAAACCTGATTTGAAAAGTGTGCTGTTACAAAAGCAAGCTTAAAAGTGTTTGTGTAAATAAAAATGTCCTAAATTATCTTGGTATTCACTAACAATATAATAATGTTTGAATTTTTATTTCTGGTATAGGCTTTAAGAAGTGTTTTTCATTTTAAAGTTACTGGATAGAAAATATAGGTGAATACATTTTGTATGAGAACATGATAAGATAAATCAGATAGTCCAAGATGATATCATTCTTTATAAACCCTATGTGGAAATCTCTAGATGTCTTAAGATAATCCCGAAGCCATTAAAATCATTCTCCTTTTGTTGTAATAGCAGAGTGGGGAATACTTCTTACAGGCAAAAACAAAATTAAAGCCCTGTAAAGTCTGTAACGTGTTAATGCCTGAAAACTAGTTGACTGTATAACTGTTTTAATTGTAATGTAATTTTTGGAAACCACTTTAAAATGTATTCAACATATGGGACAGAAAAGTTCTGCTTTCCAGATAGGGTTTAGTTTCAGAGAAAACACACTTCTTTACAATTTCTTGTAAACAGTCAGAAAGTTGCGGATCAGCTGCATGCCAACAGGCTTAACCCAGAACTCTCAAATATCACAGCAATAAACTTTAAACTCACTAAAGCATTGACCTTTTCTTCAGCTATGGGGCTTCTGTCTTTCTTCTTAGTCTTGAATATGCTATACCCACTCCTCCGTAGTGATACAGCTTTGAGAAGATGATTCTGAATTATATTAAGTCTGAGAAGACTATAACTGAGTGAATTGTCATTCAAGATTACGTTTATTGTGTTTTGTTACTGACTCTAAATCTCTTCCATCTTTTTCAAGAATAAAGCGTGCTCTAGAAAAGAACTGTTTATTCATTTCTTTAAATCTTTCCTAAAAGAATAATAATTGATTTCCCTTATTTATCTTTTTTAGCATTTGGCAAGTATGATTATGGAGGTTGTCTACACTTCTCCCTATTGAAGTGTGCTATGCTTTGTTTTTCCTGACATGCATTTGTAAGGCATTTATATATTTAGTGCAGCCATATTCTGGTCTACATGCAAACCCTCTTGAATGCATTTTAAACACACTAGATAGTATTAATTTAACTTCCCTGAATACTAAATAAGCTGTAAATTTGGGTCCAGATACCACTAAAATATCTATAGTAAAAATAATTGCTTCAGAACAGGAGTTCCTAAAGGAAATCCCTCCCCCACGACAAGGACATAGCTAACTGGGAATTGTACCAGTAGCCAAAAAAAACAATACTTGGCAACTACTCCCTTCCACATTGCCATTCATTACAACCATGTGGGAACTGCTTCTCATGATGCTTCCATTCCCAGCTGATCTTTGGGTTTACCATATTACCCAAGCTAAAAAAAAAGAGGACACAAAAATTTAAAAAAACAGGCGCCTAAACAGCAGACGTTTCTGGTGAAACTCCAACGTATGGTAACCCTAGTCTGTTCTGCCCAGTTCATCACAGAAAGCTGCCAAGGTTGTTTTTTTTCCAATTACCTTCTAATCAGAAATCCATTTCTGATTTTAATGGAAGATATTATTCAAAATTGACAGTTTCTTGCATGCATTATTACCAGATAGCACCTTTCTAGAAATAACAAAAAATATTTTCTGTACACCATATCCGTTGCCTTCAGACTTCAGTTTGTGTGTTTTGTTTCCAAATACTTTACAGATATATTCGATATACGTTTAAATGATTTGTGGTTGTGAAAAAAGCTATAGCGCATTTGACAAAACTTACCACAAATTAATGAACCTGTACACTCTAAGGAGGAGCATATGCTGACCACACACTAAAATAAGGCAAAAATGAATTACATAATTAAAAAATACAATCCGCTCTTTTGGGCAAGAGAGAGTGTCAAACAAACTAAAGTAAAAGTGGAGTGTGATCGCGAATTAGGCATTGTCTGGGTGAAAATCCGTGCAGCGGTGGCATTCCCTGACTACTGTAAAGATAAACACCCTTACTACAATGAAACCATTAAAGAATAATATATCTTTTCAAAATATGCTTCCCTGGACCTGCATTATCACGCCAAGGTATTTTGATTCGAAATAAGCTAGAATGCAACGTCAGACAGGATAAAAGAAAATTGCACCGACTACAAAACAACGTACTAACTTTATTTGTTTCACGCCACTCAGACGCGTCCGGAAATACGTCATAAAAGAAAACCGCGCAAGAACTCTGCGACTGGAATTATTGTATCTGTGTGCTGCTTGTTTGGTGGAGCGTTAACATTGAAGTTTTCAGAGTTTAAAACCATGGTATGTTATTTAAGTGTTATGAACATTTTTTCTGTAAAATGCATGACTTGCACAATTATTGATAGCTGAAAATGTATTGCTTTACGCGCTCAGTTTACCATGGGACACATTTGTCTCCCCAAATGGTTTTGCTGTGTAAAACTTTAATCTGTACCACCCTAAAACGAAACGTATTTATTTATCTATTAATATATTTATCAAAAAAGTTATCTAAGCAGAACCCGATGTGAGCAGCATCACAAGGTGCTCACTGATTTTCTGAGCTTTGCTTTTTCGTGAAGGGTCAGGGAATATTAGCACTAGGAATCATCATTTATTATCCGAGGTTCACTTCACTTTTTTTTTATTTTTTTTAAATGTCTTGCATACTATCAGAACATCTTCAGTCACTCGCTCAAATTGCCAATTGTCGACTAGGATTAGTTTGTGAAACCGCATGGAGCTTGTGTTAGATGGCGGCAGAAATACTCCGATCATAGGGGAAGTGAAGAAGCCTGCTGAGTCAGGTTTTACAGTTGTTGCAGTTTTGTAGTCGCTCACCTCCTGTGTAATTCTTATTCGTAAACACCAGTACTTTTTGTACGTATTTCAATTATTGTTATGCATATGTCCCGAAAAAAATGGTGTGAGTGACGGTATACACGTGTATAGGGTGGTTTTCACTGTCTTAATCTTCTTTATTTATCTGGTTTGTACAATGCTATATACTGTATACGCTGCCGTTCTTTATTATATTCTGTAAGTGCCTTGAGCATGGGAAAGGCGCTATATAAATAAAATGTATTATTATTATTATTATTATTATAAGACCACAAAAAAAATCTTCCCCCTTAAGTCAATACATCTTGCTGGATGTTGTGCACAACTGTACTGAGAGAGTGGGTATATTGGTAAGTTTCGTTTTGTTTGTTAGGTACTGTAGTACATTGAATGGTATGAACAGAAGCATCATACAGTAAAGGCAGGTTTGGAAGTCCCGTCTGCTTTAACATGCTGTAACATTTCTAACCATTTTCGTCTTCCTGCCTTTTATTTGCACAGCAGGCGTGTATCATCCAGATAAGAATATTATAAAGTAATATATCGTGTAAAGTCTGTGGCTTTTTGCATTTCGTCATTTGATGATTTTTCGATAAAATTTGAATGTTTAAATAATTATTTTGTTACCATTAAAATAAATATTAGCTTGTTCAGTACAACTATTGTTGTTTCTGTATATAAAACAAATGCTTCTTACATACTCTATGAGTTTGTGTGTATACAGTATGTGCTTCCATGGTAGTTATGTATTTGCTAGAAAAAAATCTTGCCACACTTTGTATATGTTGTTTATTCATATTCAGGGATTAAAATGTATTGCAGTGTGTCGCAATTTATGGAAACTCTATTTATAAAGTGTATTTTTGTTTCTCTTAACAGGCCCGCAATGCTGAAAAGGCAATGTAAGTATGCTATTTACACCTAGCATCCAAATCAAGTTTAGAATTATTCTCTTTTTTTTTTTTTTTTTTTTTTTTTACAAAAAATGTCACACATACAGAATTTGATTGTAGCTGCATTCCTGATGCTGGGGAAATGGCTCTGTAGCAGTAAACTGAGCCTGGCCAAAAAAAGTCACATTCAAGTGTGTGTGTGTGTAAATTTTGTAGCTTTATTTCTTCTACTGGGTCAAGAAGGGCAATGCATGAAATACATTTAAGGAGTGTACCTTTTTCACTGCACATATCAGTATCTACCTAAAACAGTGGCATAGAAAAGCTAGTTTTATATGACCCCCTGTCATCAGACACCATTGAGACCACAGTAAGTTGAAAAGTTGAGTGCAGTGGTGTACTATACTGTATACCCTTTTGTTGCTGGGAAATGTGCTGTGTGGCACATTCAAAATTAGACTACTGCAAAAGTGTTAGTAATTTAAAACCACTGCCTTTATAATGAAGGAAACAAACAGGTACAGTGTTCACATACTATATGATGTGTAACTTGCCATCTATATTTGTTCTTGTTTTCAACATCAAACTGCCATTATTTAATTATTTTAATCATTCAGACTTGAGCTGCTAGCCATAACACACACTGTCAGCCTTTTAATGTGACTACTCCATGTAACATTCTCTTTTGAGAAGCATCAGAGAGAGAAAGTTCTGAGCATTGTAAAAATATTTGTTGTTCCATCACTAATATCCAAAAATCATTTAATCAACCATAGTAATTCATTACAGTACCTAAACAGAGCTTTAAGAATGACATTTTTTGGCTCTTTGCTTTACGTGTTGCAGTCACAGTAGCTAATTGCTTAAACCATAGTAAATGTCTTCATTATCGTGAAGCACCACTATTTTTTTTTTTTTTTTTTTTAAATAGTGAATTAATTTGTTGTTTTTTGGAGGTAATAAATGGTTAAATATGTTAATTGCTAAAATTAAACGGCTGTAATTTATGAAAACTAGTATGGTGACTTTTGTCACGGATCGTTCATATGTTTGTGGTGTAGTTACATAGGTGTTTGGTGGATATAAAGTTCCAAAAATTTAATATATGTGTATATACATATTATAAACAACATATGTGTGTATTGTGTGTGTGTATATATATATATATATATATATATATATATATATATATATATATACAAAAAAACGGGGCTTTACAATGGCATTATGCTCAGTCAGACATATAATAATAATAAGAGATAATACGCGTACAGTAGAAAGTACCATTTACTTTACAATGAATACAGAGAAAACAAAGGAAAGATAGAAATGCAAAGGGGAACAATGAAAGAGAGAGAGAGAGACAAACAATTAAAAATCTCTTAATTTTTTTTATGGTAGAGCAGTTAATTGCATGAAAGACACAATCATGTGCACAACACGCTTATTTTAAAATACTATCAATGAATTCTTGCCATGATTTAGTTTTGGATGTATCTTGTAAGAGAGATTTTTTTTTTGTTTGTTTCATTTTCCAAATGTGATACAATATAGAACATTGCTTACTCACGGAGTTATAGAGTGGGGCAAAGGCTATTCCAGTTGTTCTATCCCAAAACACTTTAATGCCCTCCAAGCGTACATTAGATGCCGCAGTTAATGAATTAGCCAAAGCTGTCTGAGAAGTATGTAATGATTTTTGTTCAAATTGTTAGATTATGTGACCCAAAACATATGACTTAGTGAAGCTGAAGCTAGATGGCAGTGCTTGCAGGTTTGTTCTTGCCCTGGGTACATTTTTGACAAATTTTAAATGAGAAAAAAGTGATCAATTAACAACCTTTAGTTGAATTATAGAATATTTGGGTGTATTCTAGGTTCTGTTTGACTGAGTTCCAGTATTTTTCTGAGATGTCAACTGAAAAGTCCCTTTCCCACAATTTCCTTGGATCTTTGAAGGGTAGATTCTTTTGAAGAATCTACCCTTGCATGTTGTTGAAATGCTTTTGTGAGTCTTCAGTATGGCTTTGGATTGATGACCGTACGAGATGTGGAGGATGTGTAGGTTTCTTTGAATAAAATTTGTAATTTACGTATAGGAAAACAAGTCTGTAGCTGGAAATTTTAATTTGGAGTGTAATTGTTGATAAGATGCAAATAGGTTATCCATATAAATGTCTCCCAGTTATCTTATTCCTTAGCATTTAGCCACTTCTTTTATGCTGGACAGAGGAAAGCACTTCGTGTGTGATGCTACACCACAGGCAGGATGTACTTCTGGGTCAGGCAGAGGTTCCTTTAAGGGGGGGATGATTTGTCCCTGCAGCTTCCCCTGGCCACCTGTTTTGGAAGGGGAGGCAATAATCCGTACAATTGGTCTCCAACTATCCTTCTATTAAACTGGCTTCCTGGCTGGGTAAGGAACCTTGGACCATCCTGCTGGGACCCCAGCCTATGCCTGGTGGCCATCACATTGCCCATCCCTGGGCTGAGCACCGTAAGGTGAGGTGGCCAGTCCCACAAGGGCTTCGCTGTCCCAAACATAAATCTCATGGTCCAAATAGTCCCATTGCCTGTCAGAAAAAATAGAATAATTACGCTACTGGTCCCACTTGTATGGTTTGTAGGGGCAGTATATCCAACCATGCCCCTGGCTATGGCAGTCGTAACACTCAATATCTGGCACAGAACAGGTTTAGAACAGGATTTGTTTTCCATTGCAAGCCAGGCTAGTGTGAATTAATGAATTTCTGCTGATTTCCAAGATTTTTTGTGAGTATATTTGCAGCCAAATTGAAAGTTAGGATGAGCCGTCACATATTCTTCTTTAGATCTTTGTAGAGTCCCCTTTCGAAATAATTGAGTCTAATTTCTAAAAGAATATTTATGTATATAGGGATACTCTGGAACAGATATAGCAGTTTCATGAGGATGTTAATTTTGATAGCATTAATTCCCCCTTCTAAGGATAGATGCAGAGTGGACAGTCTATTAACAGCTTGTTTGATTTTACCTGTAGTACTTTGAAAATTGTATTGGAGAAGATGTTTATATTTACTATTGGTGGTTATCCTCAAATATTTAAGCTGCTTTGATATTATGAACAAATTGTAATCCAATCTTGTATGATTTGCTTTTCCCAGTGAACTCTCTAGCACACTTTTTTTCAGATTAATTCTGAATCCTTTAGATCTTTTGTAATTCTTCTAACATATATAAGACTAATGATAAAGATAATTGAGGTCTGATATATAAAACACCATATCTGCAAATAGTGATATTTTCTGTTTGATTCCTTCTTTGATAATCCTCCTTATCTGTGGTTTCTTCCAGAGATGAATAGATAATAGCCCAATGGCTAACTCAAAAAGCATTGATGAGAGTGGCACCCTTAATAAGTGCCTTGTTATAATTTGAAATAATCTTCGTTTGTGTTATTAAAGTGGGCTGAGACTTTTGGACTAGTATAAATAAGTTAAATCAATGCAGACATATTGGGACCAAACCCAAATCTGTGGAGTGTAGTAAATAGATAATCCCATTTGTCTTTATCAAACACTTTTTCTGTATCCAAGGATACTAAGACTTCTAGTGAGTTGCATTTTGTGGGTGAGTTTATTACATTCAACAGGTGCCAAAGGTTTAAGTCACTGTGCCTGACTTTAATAAATCTGGTGAGGTCTTGTGATATTACTTATGGAAGCCTTTTTTCAATCCTTCTAGCTAAGATTTTCACTGTTACTTTAACATTAGAACCTTACAAAGATTTAAACGAGAACAGGCCATTCAGGCAATCGAGGCTTGCCAATCTTATCCACTTAATTCTTCTAAAAAAACCAAGTTAAGTTTTTGAACATCTGTAAAGTCCTACTGTCTGCCACACTACTTGGTAACTTATTCAATATGTCTGTGGTTTTCACTGTGAAGAAAAACTCCCTCATGTTTGTGCAAAATTTACCCTTAAATTTCCAACTGTGTCCCCATGTTCTTGTTGAGCTCATTTTAATGAAACAGTTTTGATCCTGTGTTTTAGCCAGTTCTGCACCCATCTACACACTACATCCTTAACTCCCACCTCTCTTAGTTTGATGGCTAACCTCTCATGTGGGACCATATCAAATATTTTCTGAAAGTCAAGATAAATAGTATCAAATGTACCACTCCGATTGTATCTTTGTGTTGCTTCCTCATTAAATTCTAACATGTTTATAAAACGCAAACTCATGCTGACTGTTTACTAACTCTCCTATTCTTGCAATGTGTTTCTCAGTCTTGTCCTTAATAATTCCTTCCATAAATTTATCTGTGATACATGTTAAGCTTAATGGCCTATAGTTACTTGGATCTACCCGATCACCCTTTTTATATAATGGAATAATACTTGCCATTTTCCACTCCTTCAGAATTTTCCTAATGTGCAGTGACTTCCTAAAATATGCATCAGGGTTTATATATGTACTCACTAACTTCCTTAAGCACAGTATCTGTTCATTATTCAGGAATGAAATTGATCTACACTATGCACATTGTAGCAGGTCTTTATTTTTCTTTGGAAAAACTGTTATTAATATTTGGGTAGAGTTTTACTTTCTTTAGCCTCTAAAGGTTGTTAAATGAAACTGGATTGAACTTGTTTGAACATATTTTATAAAATTCAACTGTGTAGCTGTCTGGGCCTGTAGCTTTTCCACGTTGGGGTGGATTTATGGCATTTTGTATTTCAAAAAGTGCCACTGGTTTTATCAGGTTCTTCTGTGCTTAGAATATGAACTGTGATATTTGAATTTTATCAAAAAATATATTAGTTTGTGTTTTATCTTCTTTACACTGAGAAGAATGTAAGAACTTAAATTGTACTCCTTAAATATGTAAGTTATCTCTTTATGAGCCCAGATTTCCCACCCTAACCCCCCCATAGTGCTCATATTAGGAACCAGTGTAAATCCATTTTGCATGAATTCTGTTATCCACATTGGATACATACATTCAGTGTTTACCAAAATTGTTAGAGTTGTATAAGTTTCCTACTGCAATGATATAACATCTTTTAGAATCAGATACTACAACTGTTGCTAAAAGTGGGATTGTTTTATGGAATTAAAATGTATCACGCATCTGGGTTTTCTTAGTATAGTTGGAAAGAAAGGTTTGAATGATGAGGTCTTTTTTCAGTTGAAACTCGTCTTTACTTGTTAGATGTGTATCCTGAAAAAACACTCTCTTGGCCTTTAAACCTGTGAGATATGAGAGTACCATTTCCTCTGTATGTTGTGATTGAGACCTTCGACATTCAAGCTTACAAAGTTCAATATTGATCAGAGTTATACAGCTTCTGACAGTTAGGAAACATTTTGTGATCTTAAGTAAAAACAGTCAACTATTTAATATTTCAGCTTTAATGCTAATTTCAAACATTCACAGTATTGCTGGGTGTTGCAGTTAGGAAGGTAGCACATAAATTGTCTCAACTTTGGAGGTAAGAGAAATACAGGTATAATAACTTGCTCTCTTTTGCCCCATTCCCTGCAAAAATGAATTAAAACTTATTTAACTGGAAGTACCTCCTCAGGCTTGATCTTGTGGACTGTTTGGTGACTGAGAATAGAGACAGCTTGTAGAACAGCATGTCACATTTTAGCTTTTTAGGTGGAGTTCATTGGTTCTTTGTTTGGTGCCTCCTTTTTATTTGTAATAGGGCAGTAGAATGTCAAATGCCAAATGAAGCCTGATTAGGAAAGAAATGCAGGGCTTATGTTTTTCTGAAAACCTGTACAAGCAGATCCTAATTCTCCAGTATACATGCATTTGGCATTACTGCTGTACACTGAGCAGAAATTATTCTTTAAATGTATTCATGTATCTTTTGTTTAATTAATTCTAATTATCCATTATAGGACAGCCCTGGCGAGGTTTCGCCAAGCACAACTTGAAGAAGGTAAAGTTAAGGTGAGTGGAAAATTCTCTAAGGAAATGTCAGTTCTAGTTTAGACATTTGTTTCTAGTGTCACAAGCTCCACAAAGAGCCATAGCAAGGTCTGGGGCAGCCACCCATATATTTGGTTTCCTGGCAGCAAATTGAACTAAATGATAGCACTGCTGTGCACAAAATAGAGTCCAAAACAGAACTGAGGGAATAGGGAAAAGGTGGAGGCTTTTAAAGGGGAAGACAGGAAGTGAGGTCAAAGGGGTCGGGCTCATAAGGGTCTTCAACCATAGGCTCAAGCCTGGACGTGACATCACAGGGGCCGGCAAGGTCTTCTTCCATAGGCTCGGACCCGGAAGTGACGTCAAGAGGGCCAGGTGGAATCTCCTGTGAATGGTCTGCAGGAAAGGGAGAAAAAGAGTCGGTGCACTCTGTCACATCCTGGTCTGATTCGGAATTGCCCTTACTCAAGCCCTTTAGCTGCCTCCAATGCGCACATGTGTGACACTAGATAGAATTTTATTTGTCCCCCTTTACATTTAAATATAAATGCATACTGTAGTTTAGTCACATATTCATTAATATAAACACTTTCCTGTTTAGTTAAAAAAGCTGAAATTTGTTAGGGTGGTACAGCTAGGCTGCTATGTACCTGCCAAGAAAAAACATTTTTGTTTATCAATATTTAGGGGTAAAGCACCATATTCTTCTTTCGACTGCTCCTGTTAGGGGTCACCACAGTGGATCATATGTTTCCATATCTTCCTGTCCTCTGCATCTTGCTCTGTGACACGTACCACCAGCATGTCCACTCTCACCATATCCATAAACCTCCTCTTAGGTCTAACTCTTTTCCTCTTCCCTGGCAGCCCTATCCTTATCATTCTTTTTCCAATATACCCAGCATCTCTCCTCTGCACATGTCCAAACCAGTGCAATCTTGCACGCTACACAACAGAATAATTAAATACCTCAAAATTGCTTTGACTGATCTGATTGTTATAAAAAATGAAAATTAGCCAACATGTTTTATTTGTTGATATTTATTAATGTTATGCTACTTCATGCTTGGTGGTGTGCTGAGAGCATGCTTTATCTGAATAAAAGACATAGCAGAAGTTATTGAAAGGCCATGTGAATGGCACCAGTAACTATAGGATGGATGGACAGGAATAAAGAAACTTGACCCTGTTGTGAAAAGGAAAGAGAATTCAGTGAAGAGCAAGGAAGGTGCAAAGCTCAATTGTCAGCAAACGTTGTTTGCTGTTGACTACTGGTACTCTTAAATGCATACTGGCTCTCATGTTAGTTATCAGTTCTGCCCCATTGACCTCCAGCCCCATGTCACAGCACTGAAAACAGATTGTTCCAGATTCCCACCTCCATTCTGTGATTGTGGTGCTGTATACCTAAAGGGCAGAACAATGGTTTTAGAAAGGGGCTATTGAGTTTCTCATGGAGAAACCATAGAAACTGTGTTGCAAGCAATAATCAAAATCTGCTGCTCCGTGCTCTGTACTCTTCATGTTAATACATCGGTGTCATACATAGGATACTGGCACTAATGTATATTCACTTGAAGCACTGCTTAGCATGTAGAGAAGCACTTGCATCATAGGGCTAATTAGGTGTTGCTGAATGGTAAACACATTTTTAGGAGTCTGATCCCAGAAAACATCTTTTAAAAAGTGTGAATATTTTTCTTTGTTTGTTTGCAGCAGCTTTCAGAATAAATGAGGAGTATAAGTAATGTTATTTTAATTAGAAACAGTTAACATTCCTCACAGGTGGCGCAGTGGTAGTGCTGCTGCTTTGCAGTAAGGAGACTGTGGAAGATTGTGGGTTTGCTTCCCGGTTCCTCCCTGTGTGGATAGCGCTTTGAGTACTGAGAAAAGCGCTATATAAATGTAATGAATTATTATTCCATACAGTCAAGTCAAATTTAACAAATCAAAGTAAAATTCAACCTCCACCTAAGAGATCATCTGTACTTTTTAGACATTTAAGTACCAAAATAAAGAGAATCTTCTGTAATTTGGAAATATTGTATTTAAAAATGTACCATGCAGACTGATAAACCACTGTAGTCAAACATTTATACAGTCCAGTAATACTCAACCACATAGTTCACATACTCTGCATCCTGGACTAAGCAAGCAGCATTCATTTCCAGTAACATTAAGCCCGTGACACATATAACCGTTAATTACCTCTTTGCACTAACACATGTATGTAATCAGGTAACAGTTGTCATCATGTTTTATCAAAAGGTAAAGGTCCAATTAAACTATGAACAGTGAAGGTTTAAACCAAAAAAAAAAAAAAATCTGGGTAAGAGAAGTTATGCCTTCCTGCAATTATTCTTCTGTAGTCATGTTACTTTCTTTCAAAAGTCTGGCAAAAATCAAAATGGATTGAAACAAGTAGTGCTATATGCAACCATGACCGATTTATGGAGCTAGAACTATGGGAGCATGCTTGAACAGCTCATTATATTAATGAGTAATATACACTGAAAAGCACATGCTTATACTGCTACTCCTTTAAATGAATGTGTGTTGCTTCCCTGAAGAAAAGGGATGCCACTGCTCAATGACTGAGGCTGGTAGCAGCAAGTAACAATGTGTTGTTATCAAAATACTTCTCAAACTTACAATACAGTATATTAATATTGTTACATGTTAATGTTTTTATACACTAATACACCAAAACTATCAGGTTGTGTTTACATTAATATCTTAATCTTGGATTACTGTCAGTGATGATTTTATTATGTACTTTAATTTTTACATACACATGTGACATTTATTTTCTTAATACTGCAGATCCCCATTTTAATATTCCCATGTTTAACATTTTCTCATATTTTACATTTCAGAAGGAATATTAATTTTGGGGCAAAAAAGGAGCAATTTTTGTATTATAAAAAATATTTGTCATAAAATATCTCAGTAATTTACTGTATTAAAAGCAGTGACAAGTTTTTGTGTGCCTTGCCTTTATTGTATCCAATAAAAGAGAAACATTGTTAAACACTAAATGAAAAATTTTTCAATTTAAAGTGGAGAAGGACAAGGAATCTGTGATTGCATTCACTATACTTTTGGCACGCAGACTTTTGTTAAATTGGAAGAATCCTAACTCTCCTCTTATAAGTCAGTGGGAAACCGATGTTTTATATTATTTGAAATTGGAAGAAATCAAATTCTCAGAGGATCTGTACAGAATTTTTTCAAAACCTGGCAGGATCTAATCAATAATATTTTAGAATAAGAAGAAATAATTATTTCCGCATTTCTTTTCCTTCCCCATTTATTTGTTTTCAATCGTATTTTTTGTAAAATTTGATCTATTTGTACGGAATGATAACAATAAAATTAATTAAAAAAATGAATTTTTTTTTTTCAATTAATCCACTATTTTTAACAATTTCATAATTTTTAAGTGGTCCCCTTTACAATTTTGTTTGTACTCTGTGTAAACAGAATGCAGGATATACAGTTGGCAAGACAAGGTGCATTTTTCATTGTACTGTTGATTTAAGTTAATAATCACAATATAATCTCAAAAGCAATAGTCAATTATTAATTTAATAATAATTGGGCACCCCTATTAAAACAGTTAATGCATTGCTTGCTCCACATAAATGTGCAGCCCGTAAAAGTCAATACTGTATGTAATAAGTTAAAGTAAACCACAATTCAGTGGATACTACTTTTGATCTACAGTAAATCCTCAAAAACTTTGTAACAAAATTACCGATCAAAGCAATACATTCAAATCTGGTTGAAGCTAACATTTTTAAGAGATGTTTCAAGGTCAAATTATATTTATGCCCAAAATTCACCTTATTCCTACAAAATGTAATTTTCAGAGTTATGCTGAAATAGATTTTTCGGCAAACAAGTAATGGGGTTAACAACATTTCTGTAGCAATGGAAATTTAATTAAGCTTTAATCATTGATACAAACTTTTTTTTTTTTTTTTTTTTTTTTTTTTTTATCTTATCTATGAACCATTTCAGGTTTTTCACTGGGCATGAATTGGTTAAATTTCAATAAAAACTGGAGAGATTGGCTTGTTCTAAAATGTCTGACTGGTAGTGTATATCAGAATACACATTTTTGTTATATTCACCTGAGCATCTTCTTAAGCCATTTATATTTATAATATTCAATATTAACTGTGTTTTTATCTATTTTTCTTAAAAATTATAGGAGAGGCGGCCATTTCTTGCTTCACAATGTAATGAGCTTCCAAAAGCAGAAAAATGGAGAAGACAGGTAATATCTAAATGCAAGTACATTGAATGCGTTGACAGTAACACAGCAAAGAAATGAAACCCATTCACAAAACCTTCTGTTTGTGGCTGTTATACCAGTGTTTCATATACTATAACCAGATAAATTTGCAGTAAACGTTGGGTACTTCCAGTGTGGAAATTGCATGTTCTTCCCATGTCTACATGGGTTTACTCAGGGTGCTCCAGTTTCCTCTCACAGTCCAACAATATGCAGGCTAGGTGAAGTGGCAATGTGAAATTGGACTTTGTGCATCTGTGTGTGTGTTTGTTTATATCCTGGTCCAGTTCCCTGAGCTGCATCGTTGGACTTGGTACTCCAATCCTAGTGGTCCAGTGAAGGAGATCATTCGCATCCTTGTGGGTAGATGCTGGAGGCTGGGGTCTACAGAAGGGCCCAGTTTGTGAATTCTGACCATAGACGTGTTGCTACTCTGAAGATCCAGCTTTGGTCCAGTAGGTTACACCTACTAGGAAAATGAGGCTGGACCTGACCAGACTCCAAGAGCAGGCTGTTTCTGACAAGTTTGCACGCAGTTTGTGTGAGAAACTGAAGGATTTGGGTGTAACCGCTGATCCTATTGTGATGTGGGAGACCTTGCGTGACAAAACCTTGAAGGTTGCTGAGGGTTGTGTTGGTGTTACCAGTGTTCCCAGAAGGAGGTGTTTCATCTTGCAGGGTACTCTGGAAATCATAGAGAGAAATCACAGTGCATGGCTTGATGGTAACCCTGATCTTTACTGGGAACTACAAGGGCTCTGAAGGCAGATAAGGAGGCATTTGTTAGAGGAATTCTGTGAGCAAGTGACATACCATCTATGGTCTAGTGACCCACATCCTGCTTACAGAGGAACTGAAGCATTACGCACATCTGTCTGTTCCTTAGAGAGTCGCAGTCAGGGAGGCTGATGGAACAGTCCTTACGAATGACATTGCAGTTGTGATCTGCTGGGGCTGGCTACTTTGAGCAGCTGTTTCAAGCTAATCCTCTGGCTAGAACAATTGACATCTCTGGGTCCATGGTTCTTGAGGCTGATCATCCAATTAGCTGTGAACCACCCAATCTCACTGAGGATACACAGGTGGTAAACCAGCTGAGGGTTGGGAAGGATGCAGGGATCTGTGGTATCCAGGGTGAACTTCTCCAGGCTGGTGGTAAGGCTGACCTCCTGGCATTGCAAGCAATCTTTGCTTTCATTTGGGAAACTGACATCATCCCATCTGACTGAAAAGCGGGACTACTTGTCCCTATCTGGAAAGGGAAGGGTGATCACCTGGATTGCTGCAACTACAGGGGGATAACACTGCTTTCTGTGCCACCTAGGGTTGTCTTCAATAGGATCTGTGCTCACTTGCTCACCTACCAGCAACCAGAACAGAAGTCTACCATCGACCACATCCTGACACTAAGGGTTCTCATGGAACGCAAACGCGAATATCAGCAAAGTTTCTTGCAGCCTTTGTTGATTTTCGTAAAGTCTTGATTGATTGAGCTGCCTTGTGGGAAATCTTGAGACCTCGCGGGATCCCCTCAAGGTTGCTGAATATCATGGCTGGCCTTTACACTGGTACTTTGAGTGGAGGCAGACCCTCTGTGTTTTCCCTTGTTCTTGCACCTACTCTGTTCAGTGCTTGCATGGACTGGGTGTTGAGCAAGGTTGTGGGGTCCAGCTGCTGTGGAGTGAAGAAAGATTCACTGATCATGACTTTGCTTACGGTGCTGTGATCTTCATGGAGTCCATGGATGCTCTGATTGGGGCTCTCGAAAGACTGAGCAAGATGTCAAAGTGCCTGGGCTTGTGAGTGTCCTGGATAAAAACCAAGATCCATGCTTTTAATGACCTCTTAGGCACAGCCATCAGCAGTATGTCTGTCTGTGGAGAGAATGTTGACCTTGTCGAGAGGTTTACTTGGCAGTGACATTCATGTCTCTGGTGACTCTTCCTATGAAGTCAGTAGACTGATTTGGAGAGCATTTGGGGTCATGAGGTTGCTGGAAAGGGGTGTGTGGCGCTCCCGATATCTGTGCAAAAGGACGAAGGTACAAGTCTTTAGAGTCCTGGTGCTTTCTGTTTTGCTATATGGTTGTGAGACATGGATGCTATCCAGTGACCTGAGACGAAGACTGGACTCCTTTGGTACTGTGTCTCTTTAGAGAATCCTTGGGTACCACTGGTTTGACTTTGTGTTGAATGAGCAGTTGGTCGTGGATTCCCAAATGAGGTACATTACCTGCATTGTAAAGGAGCGTCCGTTACAGCACTACAGCTGAATGTCGCGATTCCCCTGTGGGTGATCTGGCTTGCAGGATCCTCATTTTTGAGGACCCGAGTGGCTGGACCAGAGCAAGGGAACGCCCATGTAACACCTGGCTTTGGCAGATAGAGGGTCATTCCCGGAGGGTGGGACTGGACTGCGTGTCTGCCTGGGGGGTTGCCAGCCAGGATCCTGAGCTGTTTTGTAGTGTGGAGGGTGTGGCAACGCACTGTGCCAGTGCATGCTCCCCAACCAGACCTGACTTGTCTTTGACAGGTACCGTGACTAGTAATACTTAAAACCTCAGTGATTTAAAGCACACAAAAGGCCATAGCGCAGGAATTCAAAATTAAGCCCAAGAAGTGTAATGCTGCAGTTAACACCTGACTCCAATACTGGGTAATCGTAATTATTTATGTTTGATAATCATAGCAATGGCTACAGCAGCATGAGTTATTTTTGCTAATGTGTTATTTAGAGGTAGTTTAGAAAAGTATGAAATTGTGATTGTTTACTTAATATATAAAGTGTTAATAATGTATGTAATATACAGAAATTAATTACTAAGTGCAATTCTGTATTAGTTTCAAAGTCTGCCTAGTTTTCGAAAACTGTATAACCTCTATAGAGTGGCATTTCCTTCCCTTCTTCTGGTCAACTTTATAATGTGTATCTGAAAAGAAAGGTGCGATAGCATGATTTTTTTTGCTGTCTACTTTGCCTGATAACCTATAATGAGTAATGAGATATAGTTTTGTATTTTGCATGCAGCACATGTTTTTCACTACAAGTTTTTGCCTTTTAACAGATCATCAGTGAAATCTCAAAAAAAGTCGCACAGATTCAGAATGGTAAGTTTACTGTATAATCCATAGAAAACTATACACAAAATAAAACCACAAATTGTAACAAACACATTTGCTTCATTTTGTAGCTGGCTTGGGTGAATTTAAGATCCGTGACCTCAATGATGAAATCAATAAGCTGTTGCGTGAAAAGGGACACTGGGAAGTTCGGATCAAAGAGCTTGGTGGTCCTGATTATGCAGTAAGTTCTTTCAAATATAAAATATGTAGCATATACCTTTTCTTATACATTACATCATAACAGATGCCTATCCTGAAACCTTTGTAAAGAAATACTCAATTTATACAACATTTTCCATGGTAACGTGCATTTACATCTATGGTATAACAGACTCTAGAGATGTGTATTAATGAATTTAGGGCATAGGCAGTTTAAGTGCTTTGTTATAAATACAGCATGGCATAATTTAAGGAACTGGAATACCTTTGGTCAAAAAAAAAAAAAAAAAAAAAACAGAACAGAAAAGACAATATAAGACTGAACACTTCAGTTCTGTACCAATTCTTCCGTTATATAGCCAGTCAATAAAAATGAAATCATTTTATGTAGTGATGCATGAGGCTCTCATCTAATACAAGGGTTATATTTTTAAGCGTCACATATAGTGGAAACACGCATTAGTGAAATGTCCGTAGACAGGCAGTCTCTTACATTGCCCCTAAAGTAATTGCAAACATAGTTTAACCTATACCCATTAATATGTACATTATGTATATACATCAGTTGCTTTACTTGTAGATGTGAATCAGTAGTTTTAAAAACTACAGTATGTGCCCATGTACAGTAATGAAGCAGACTCAGCATCTAGTTTCAGTTCAGTGCACCAGATATAGAACCAGTCATTTTTTTACAAAAGTGACGGCCAGTATACCTCTGTACGTGAGAAGATACGAGTGGTGAGTAAGACGAGCAGGCTATGAAAACAATGAGAATATGCAGAAAAAATATGGAAAATTGTGAATTTAAAATGTAATACAGTAATCCCTCCTCCATCGCGGGGGTTGCGTTCCAGAGCCACCCGCGAAATAAGAAAATCCGCGAAGTAGAAACCATATGTTTATATGGTTATTTTTATATTGTCATGCTTGGGTCACAGATTTGCACAGAAACACAGGAGGTTGTAGAGAGACAGGAATGTTATTCAAACACTGCAAACAAACATTTGTCTCTTTTTCAAAAGTTTAAACTGTGCTCCATGACAAGACAGAGATGACAGTTCTGTCTCACAATTAAAAGAATGCAAACATATCTTCCTCTTCAAAGGAGTGCGTGTCAGGAGCACAGAATGTCACATAGATAGAGAAACAATAGGGCTGTTTGGCTTTTAAGTATGCGAAGCACCGCGGCACAAAGCTGTTGAAGGCGGCAGCTCACACCCCCTCCGTCAGGAGCAGGGAGAGAGAGAGAGAGACAGAGTTTGTTTTTCAGTCAAAAATCAATACGTGCCCTTCGAGCTTTTAAGTATGCGAAGCACCGTGCAGCATGTCGTTTCAGGAAGCAGCTGCACAAAAGATAGCAACGTGAAGATAATCTTTCAGCATTTTTAGACGAGCGTCCGTATCGTCTAGGTGTGCGAACAGCCCCCCTGCTCACACCCCCTACGTCAGGATCAGAGAAAGTCAGTGCAAGAGAGAGATTGAGAAAAGTAAGTTGGGTAGCTTCTCAGCCATCTGCCAATAGCATCCCTTGTATGAAATCAACTGGGCAAACCAACTGAGGAAGCATGTACCAGAAATTAAAAGACCCATTGTCCGCAGAAATCCGCGAACCAGCAAAAAATCTGCGATATATATTTAAATATGCTTACATATAAAATCCGCGATGGAGTGAAGCCGCGAAAGGCGAAGCGCGATATAGCGAGGGATCACTGTAGTAACAATGATATTATGTATCATTCTTTTTATTTTATTTTTTTAATTTTTTTTTTTTTTGAAAAAAGAAAAAAACACCCTCATTTTCAGTCCTGGGAATGATGTATGCATGCAAAGTTTAGCTATTTGAAGCTGCTGGAATTGTTGAGCACATGCATTGCAAATGCTCCATTTTTTCCCATCATTGTGCATATCATCATGAGCAATTCTTTTTCACACGGTTCTACCAATACTAGTATGTATGGGGAAGCCAAATATTGCCCCAATATTACTTCTGTTAATGTTTTGCAGAAAATAGATTACACAAGTATAAATCTATTCATTTTTATCTTAATAATTTGGTAAGATGTTTCCAAGTACTTTTGACTATTCTATACTTGCTTTCATTTCATTGTTATTTACCACTTTTTTTTAATCCTGAATGTTTGAATCCAACTCAAGGTATTTAATGTTTTTTTTTAATTTAACATATAGCCATTCCTGCATTACATGCCTGCAACACATTCCAAAACAATTTGAGATGGTAAAGCATTCACTACTTTGTAATGTTGCCTTTCCTCCTTACAACACTTGAAAGACATTTTGGCACCGAGGATACCAAGTGATAAAGCGTTTCAGGTGTTATTTTCTTCCATTCATCCTGCAAACACGTCTGAAGGTGGACAGCAGTATGGGATAATTGTCAAATTTTTTGTTTCAGAATTCTCCACACATACTCTTTTGGGACAGGTCAGGAGTGCAGGCAGTCTAGTACCCATACCCTCTTCTTCCAGAGCTATGCCTTTGTAATGTGTGCAGAATGTGGTTTTGCATTGTCTTGTTGAAAAATGCATGGACATCCCTGGAAAAGATGCCATCTTGAAGGCTGCATATGTTGCTCTAAAATCTCAATGTACTTTTCTGTGATAATGCTGCCATCACCAAAGTATAAATTACCTTTGCTAAGGGTACTGACACAGCCCCATACCATGACAGACCCTGGCTTTTGAACTTGTTCCTGAGAAGTCTGTATGGTCCTTTTTGTCTTTGGTCTGGCGCACATAGCATCCATTTCTTCCAAAGAAAAAGATGTGGAATACTGATTAGTCTGACCACAATGCACATTTCCACTGTGTGATTGTCCATCCCAGATGCCTCCACTGCCAGATAAGTCAACACAGCTTGTAGACATGGTTAGCATAAGGCTTCTTTTTTTGTACAGTAAAGTTTAGTGGCATTTGTGAATGCAACTCAAGCACTACAAAGCAAAGTCTTCCCTTGCCCATGTGGTTATATCAGCTATTGATGAGTGATGGTTCTTGATGTAGTGCCATCTGAGGGATTAAAGGTCATTGGTGTTCAGTTTAGATTTGCAAGGGTGTCCTTTACAAACTGAAATTCCTTCAGATTCCTTGAATCATTTAATGATGTCATGTACTTTAGAGGGAGAAATATGCACAATCTTTCTTTGAGGAACATTATTTTTGAACATTTCAGTAATTTTCTCACAAATGTATTGACAAACTGGAGATCCTCTGCCCACCTTTGCTACTCAAAGACTCAGCCTTTCATGGATACTGCTTTTGTGCCACATGAAATATCTTAGGTTCCTACTTTCTACAATGAAATAAAAGTCAAACCTTTTTTTAAATAGCTAGTGAAAAGTTTAAATGTTAGTGAAAAGTGAAAAGGCGATTTTATCCTAGCACTTTAGTTTAAGATGAAATTAATGAGCCTGTGTATTAATATTTACACATTATAGAACTTGCACTTTACTATCCCTTCACTCTCCCTTTCTAGAGAATTGGGCCGAAAATGCTGGACCAGGATGGAAAAGAGGTACCAGGAAACAAAGGCTACAAATACTTTGGTGCTGCCAAAGATCTTCAAGGAGTTAGAGAGCTTTTTGAGAAAGAACGTAAGTGAAATAAGTAATATTCAATGACTAGTATATACAGCAACATGCTGACGGAGGTGTCCGAGAGGAGAATGTTGAAAAAGCTCCTCAGTATCATGGACAACCCCTCTCACCCCATGCACACCTCCTTGAGGAGCCATCAGAGCACACACAGCAAAAGACTCATTGCCCCCAAATGCAGAACCAAATGCCACAGGAGATCTTTTCTATCTGTGGCAATAAGGCTTTATAACTCCCCTTCGTTCTGTAGGTGATCTTTTTCAGCCTTTATGGCAGTATGTTAGTCCCATCCTATCATCACAAACGGCTAGCTCATTTTACTTAGGCACAAGTACTAAGTCACTTTTCATAACCTAGACTAATAATCTATATTTAATAATAATCCATTATATTTTTGTATAGTGGCACAATTGTCATATGCTTGTCATATTTGTGTACATTTGCACAACTGTCATATATTTGTATATTTGCACAATTACTATTTTTTTTTTTTCTTTTTAAATCTTCATTGTACTATCTTTATTTCTCTTTTTGCACTGAACATGCCAACGACATAAGAATTTCCCTCGGGATGAATAAAGTTCTTATCTTAATTTTACATTCAAACATAATGTGCGTGTCATTAGGATATGGGGACAATTTTTAAAAATTATTTTAGAGAAATAATCTTATCAAAACATTTTTATGTTACTTAACCTACCGTATATACTCACGTATAAGTCGGATCTTGAAGCCCGAAAAATCAATCATAAAATCAGACCCCATCTTATACGCCCGTTCAAAAATGTAAAAAAAAAAAAAAAATTGTTGCTGCATCTTGCCTCCTCCAATCTCGTATCAGTTTCTCAGATGCATCAAATTTTGTTGCAGCAGCGCAGTTACCAATTTCTCTCGGTACTTCAACATCGTTTGATTTAAAACCAGCTTCATATTTTCTTCTGATCGAATGCTCCATCGTAGATGAGGAATGCAGTTACAATAAAGGTATATAAGGGTGTGAGATACAAAAAACAAATGGGTGTAAATGTTGCTTTGGAATACAGTAGTTGGGGTATTACCTTCACATAGGCACAATAGAGAGAGAGAGAGAGAGTGTGAGAGAGGAGGGGTTAGGAGCACACGCTGATAGAGCGCATTGCTGCACCCACATAGGGAAAAAAATGCAGTGTGCTCCGTGGTTACTTTCTCAGGTGGGCTTTAACCTATCATAATCCCTTGTACCAGTAGCAGAAGTTAATCTTATCAGTAATGCAGTGACTGAGTGCCTCAATATCATCCCCTGGTGGCTTGCACATCATTTCCCTTTTGGAAGCAGTCATTCAGAGCCATTTCCGCCTCTATAATGGAAAAACGTCCTCTGTTTTCATACAACTTCAACTCACTTGTTTAATTGTTGATACTTCTAGCATTTGGCAAACTATTTTTAATGTCCTCACAGGTGGCGCAGTGGTAGTGCTGCTGCTTTGCAGTAACGAGACTGTAGAAGATTGTGAGTTCGCTTCCCGGTTCCTGAGTACTGAGAAAAGCGCTATATAAATGTAATGAATGATTATTATTATTATTAATGTGTTACTGATTTTATTTTTGCAGTTAATTCTGATATTATAGCAATAACAGAAACTGGCTAAATGGCAAGGATGAGAATGAGTACAGTATAATACAAAGATATACACATTTTATGAAAGGATAGACCGAACAGAAGAGGAGTTGGGGTAAAATTTGGCGATGAACCCCATCTTAGTGAGGACATCTGGCTTCGTCTGGAAAGCATTTTAGAAAACAAGGGTCCTTATTTTTGGAGTGTGTTAGAGATAGTGTGTTATTGCTGTGGTTTATAGACCTCCTTAATTAATGATATCTTCATTTCTGAACGTTTCTACACGTTTGTTGTCAATCGAAACCTTTGGTTAATGACTTTTTATCACTATTGGACTCATTTGATTTTATCCAGCATATTAATACGCCAACTCACTCTCTCAGTCACACCCTTGATCACGTTCTTACACGTGATGTTTCAGTTAATAATATTGATTTATGTGATGTTTCTTTTAGTGATCACTTTTCTATAATGATGGATTTGAATATTACTGTTGATGTTCCTACTACTAGTTGTTTTCCATGCTGTTCTCGCTTTTTAAATTCTTCTATTATATCTGATTTTAAAACCATATTCTCTAGTCTTGATGTGTACATGTCCAATATGATGGTATCGATGATTCTGTTTTAGAATTTAATTCTTCTTGTAAAACGGTTTTAGACTCAATTGCTCCGCTCAAGATACGCTGTAATAAGCGAAGACCTGCTCCATGGCTAAATGAAACTACGCTACCGCTACGCCGCGCCTTTCGAACTGCGGAACTACGTTGGAATAAAGATGGACTGATTCTTTCTAAACAGATTTTTAGGACTTCTGTATTCAACTTCCAGGTTGCAGTTAAGAAAGCTAAACGTGATTTCTTCGCTGATTTTAGTATCCCATCATTCTAAGAATTCTAGGGTCTTATTTAATTCAATTAATGCGGCCATTCATCCTCATTCTGTGACGGGATTAAATAGTACTGTTCTTTCATGTGAGCAGTTTCTTTCATTCTTTGTCAGTAAAATTGATACAATCCGCTGTGGTGGTGTTCCAACTGGCTATGAACTTTCTACTGTTAATCATGGCATTGTCTTTGAATCTTTTCATCTTGTCTCACTTTCACAGTTAAAAAGTACTATTAACACCCTTAACACTAGAATTACCAGAGTCTACAAAAAAACTCGTAGATCCGGCCCACCTTAAAACCGTTCTCACCTCTCTTTTGTCTTCTAAATGTGCCGATTAAGACGAGCAGCAAGTAGCCGGCTATTCCATCCCCCACCGTCGCAGAACGTTCACTAAGTTTTCACAGCTCATGCCTTGTTTGATTATCTGGGTGTGACTGAACTGCTGGAGTTTTAGAATGGAAATAATAGATCGTTATTTGGAACACACGCATTTCATGCGTGTTCCGTTTCTACAGTAATCTGTGTAAACACATTGTTAAAACAAACTTTTTCCTATTTTAGTAATAAATGTTACAAAATGTAGGCATAAACTATAGAATGTGTGAAGCCTGAAGTCCAAACATCAAATAAACACTTTCACAAAAGGTTCAAGGATGATACGTGGCTTAACGCTAAGGTTTGCTGTCTTGGAGCACAGCAGCCCTGTCATGCTACAGAGACCCGAGTTCAATTCCCAGCTTTGGAGAAAGTGTTTGTTTTTTTTCCTCCAACGGACATAAAATTTATAAATTGGTATGCACTGTAAATCGTTAAGTTTAAAATGTCGATTGCGGTTATTTCTGTTGATTAATTCATGCTTTTTACTTCGAGTCAGAACAGGAGCTTGTTCAGCTTATTCAGCTTCTGATCTGACTCAAACAGCGCCAGTATAACTTCACACCCGATCTGACGCTGTTCATTTTCAAATAATATTGCATTACTTCGACGATGTTTTCTGATTGGAACTATTCGCGTCATAAAATGATTTCTTCAAAACGTCACATATATTTGTCTTTCTTTTTTTTTTTAAAATATGCGTTGTAGCACGCAGCAACTGGCCACCTGCATGTTCTTGCGCACACTGAATAAGACAGCGCTATATGCAATCATCAGATTCAAATGTTAACAGTTGTATAGCACGGAATGGAAATCAGCAGTTCTTAGCATTGCACCAGGCAAGCTGTCATATCAACCGCCTACTGTAACTTGCTTTCTTCGGTTATAGTCTTGAATAAAAGTGCACTTGTTTAGTTATACTTTTATATCAACATATTCCTGTGCTCAAAAAATACACGTGTAATGCTACGAGAAGTGCATGCAGACACTTCAGTTCGCAAGCATTGGTACGACAATGCAGTCACAAGTACACTGCAGAGCTATAGCGCGTCTTTATGTGAAAACAGCAGTGTCAGATGGGGAGTGTCTGATGATTGCATATAGCGCTGAAGTTACTGCTCTTTACTGTGCTTTCCTCTGCATGTCCTGGAGTACAAAAGAAACAGCATACAGCAACATATGGAGACTGGCAAGATTGTGGGAAAAAAACACGTGGTCGTATGTATCGTGATACACTGAAGAGCTATAGCGTGTTTTATGTGAAAACAGCAGTGTCAGATGGGGGGGTGGTAGGGAAGGATCCTGAATGTGATTGAGACAATGAAAAATGAATTAAAAAAAATAAACAAAGCTAACCTTTACAAATATAAATTACACCGGCTGTTACAGACTGATATCAAATTTATCTTTTTATTCTAAAATAGTAAAAAATAAGAACACTTCTCAAAATGAAATCATGCAAGATCGAACTGGTGACCTTCTGATTCCTAATTAACAACTGATACTATTGTGCCACGGCGGCAGCCATAATAAATGAGTGTCAATGTCGCACACTAAGGCGGCTTTTTTTGGCGGTGGTTTTTTTTTTTTTTTTGGTACCTTTTGTGAAAGTGTTTCTTTGATATTTGGACTTGAGGCTTCATACATTATATAGTTTATGGTAACATTTTGTCATTTGCTACTAGAATATAATAAACTTTTCTGTTTTAAAAATGTGTTTACACCGATTACTGTAGAAATGCAACACACATGAAATGCGTGTGTTCCAAATAACGATTTATTATTTCTCTGCTATCGTGGGCTGCATCACCCGATTTCCCAATTGCCATTTCTGGCTAAAATATTAGAAAGAATTATTTATAATCAATTGGTTGATCACCTTAACTCCAATAATTTATTTGAGATCTACCAATCTGGCTTTAGGCGTTATCATGGTGTTGAGACAGCCCTCCTGAAAGTATTCAGTGACATCTCTATTATTACTGACTCCTTGTTAGTCCTTGTCCTCCTTTACTTGTCCGCTACCTTTGACACTATTGACCATGAGATATTGCTGTTGCGGCTTGAACATCTTGTTGAGCTTAAAGAGACTGCTCTTAACTGGTTCAGGTTATATCTAATTGGTAGACACTTTTCAGTGACTTTAAATTCCTCTTTTTCGTCTACTGCTCCTCTTAAATGTGGTGTTCCTCAGGGATCCATTTTGGGTCCTGTTTTATTCTCTACATACCTTCATCCTATTGGAGCCATTTTTAGGAAATTTAACATTTTTTTTCACTGCTATGCTGGTGATACACAGGTTTATATTCCCATCTACAACTCTGCAATGAATCAACTGCACAACTGTCTTTTTGAACTAAGATCCTGGATGGCTAATTTTCTTGATCTGAATCAAAATAAAATGGAGGTGCTTATAGTGGGTCCATCAGCTAAAGCCCAAATTGGTCTTGGACTTCTCAGCTCTTTCTCTGTCTTTTGCAAACCTCAAGTCCGCAATCTTGGTGTTATTTTTGACAGTTGCCTCTCTTTTGAGAAACCGATTAATTCTATAGTCAAGAGTCGCTTTTTCGAGCTTCATCTTTTAGGTAAGATCAAGCCTTTTTTTCTTTTTTTTTTTTTTTTATCTTTTAGGGATCTTGAGAAAGCTACTCGTGTTTTTATCTTTTCTCACCTTGATTACTGCAACTCGCTGTATTCTGAGATTAGCAAATCCCTGACATGCAGGTTACAGTTGGTCCAGAATGCTGCTGCTCTCTCTCTGGTTGGGGCAAAAAAGTCTGATTCTGTTTCTCCAATATTAGCTTCTTTACACTGGCTGCCTGTCAGTTTTCGAATTGATTTTAAAAGCTTGTTGCTAGTTTTTAAATCTTTACATGGGCTTGCTCCTGCCTATTTATCTGAATTGTGTGCTTTACACCAGTCATCTAGAGTGCTTAGATCTTCTGGTCAGTTGTCCCTCGTACCAAGTGTAAAACTAAGGGGGACAGGGCTTTTGCAGCTGCTGCTCCTCGTCTGTGGAACTCTTTACCTCATTACATAAAGGAGTCGTCTACGATTGATCTGTTCAAAACAAGATTAAAGACTCATTTCTATTTACTTGCTTTCCGTGACCTTCAGTAATACTGTTGGTTTCTTCATTGTGATTATGTAACCTTACTTCTATTTATTTTTTATTTTATTTATGTTAATTTATTTTATTTTTATTTGTTATTTATGTTAATTGTATGCTTTTTTCTTCTTTTATTGTAAAGCACTTTGGCCACAGCATTCCTATGTTGTTTTAAATGTGCTATATAAATAAATTGACATTGACTACACAATGCAGACAGTAATTTCAGTGCACATTTTTGTAGTAATATTTAAAAAGATAAGTTTACAGGGGGATGGTATAGTCTTGGAGGACATTAACTAGCCGAATATTAACGAGAGTAACCTTACAAATAGAGGAGCAACAGAGCAGGAGGTTTTAGACATAAATCAGTGACTTTTTTTTTTTTTTTTTTTTTTACCAGTTTTAAAGCACCAATGCGTTGGGAAGCCTGTCTAGATTTATTATTTTCTCATAATCAGGATAGAATTGATTGTGTAGAGATGATTGAACCACTATATGTGACCATAATACAATTCTCAGTGTTTTGGACAAGTGCAGATGCATAGACTAAAACTTTTAAATCTTTCTTTGGTAAGGAAAAGATTGAGGAGGATAGACTTGGATAAGCTTTTAAGTATGGAGACAGGCAAAGAGCAGTGTAATAGGTTTAAAAACATTTAATGTATAATGCAATACAGGTGCGTATCTAAATTTGGAATTAGTAGGAAATTTTAAAAACACTGCAGTTAATAGAAAGTTGAAAAAGAAGCTGCAAAGGAGAAAACCGCTGTATAAGGTGCATAAGACTAAACTCTAATGTTAATCGTAGCGGTTATGAGAACATGAGGGTAACTGTTAAGGATATTAGGGGAGCTAAAAGGCAGTTAGAGAGGAATACAGCAGATAAGGTGAAATATGACTCAGATTCTTTAAGTATTTTAGCAGTAAAAGTTCAGTTGAGGAGGTGAAGTGCATCAGGAGTACTAAAGGGGGAATAGTGTATGCTCTAGACTCTTTTTTGTGAAGTCTTCACATGTGAGGAAGTAGATAACCTAAAAACTGTAACGGACTACTAAGGATGTACTGAATGATTTAGAAGTTAGAGGGAGAAGTACTGCCTAGATTGACTAGTCTGATCGAAAATCTCCAGGACCAGATAATATTTACACTCAAGTTCTTAATGAGGTTAGTGTGTGCATATGTAAACCCTTGATGCTTATTTTTAGGAAGTCACTGTGCACTGTGGAAATTCTGAAGGACGCGAAAATCTTCAATATTATTCCTTTAAGTAAAAAGGGTGATCAGGCAGATCTAAGCAACTGTAGACCAGTAAGCTTAATGTGCATCACAGGTAACTTCTTCTTCTTTTTCTTCTTCCTTTGGCTGCTCCCATTTAGGGATTGCCATAGTGGATCATCGCTTTCCATATCTTCCTGTCTACTGCATCTTTCTCTGTTACACCCATCATCTGCATGTCCTCCCCTCTCTAGACCATATCTCCACCTCTTCAGGGTCTCCTCAACCTGCTCCCTACTCTCGCTACAGATCACAATGTCATCAGCAAACCTCATAGTTCACAGGGACTCCGGTTTAATCTTGTCTGTCAACCTGTCCATCACCACTGCAAATAGGAAAGGGCTTAGAGCCGATCCCCGATGTAATCCCACCTACATGTTGAATGCATCCGTCACTCCTACTGCAGATCTCACCACTGTCACCCTTCCGTCGTACATATCCTGTACAACTCTTACATACTTCTCTGCCACTCCTGACTTCCTAATACAATAGCACAACTCTTCTTGAAGCACCCTGTCCTATGCTTTCTCTTTGTCCTCAGAGGTGCAATGCAACTCCTTCTGGCCTTCACTATACTTCATCAGCATTGCATTTGTGGTGCTCTTTCCTGGCATGAAACCATACTGCTGCTCACTAATCATCACCTTCTTTCTTAACCTAGCTTCCACTACTCTTTCCCATAACTCCATGCTGTGGCTCATCAATTTTATCCCCCTGTAGTTACTACAGCTCTGCAATCCCCCTTATTGTTACAAATTGGTACCAGTACACTTCTCCACTCCTCAGGTGTCCTCTCACTTTCCAAGATTACATTAAAGAAACTGGTTAAAAGTTCCACTGCCATCTCCCCTAAACATCTCCATGCGTCCACAGGTATAACATCTGGACCAATGGCCTTTCCATTCTACATCCTCTTCATAGCTGTCATTACATCCTCCTTGCTAATCCGTTGCACTTCCTGATTCACTGTCATCCAATCTTCTCTCTCCCTCATTCTCTTCATTCATCAGCCTCTCAAAGTATTCTTTGCATCTGCTCAACACACTCTCCTCGCTTGTGAGCACGTTTCCATCTTTATCCTTTATCACCCTAACCTGCTGCACATCTTTCTCATCTCAGTCCCTCTGTCTAGCCAATCGGTACAAGTCCTTTTCTCACTCCTTAGTGTCCAGCCTCTCATACAGCTCATAATGCCTTTTCTTTAGCCTTTGCCACCTCTCTCTTCAGCTTACACCTTATCTCCTTGTACTCTTGTCTACTTTCTGCATCTTTCTGACTATCCAACTTCTTCTTCGCCAATCTGTTGTGTGGCTGTTACATTGCACCAGCTGGAGGAGACCATTTATTACTATGTGGCTTTGGGGTCTCATCACGTGCTGTTTTGTTTAACAATTAATGGTCATTTTTCCTCTAAAGGGATTAAACCCAGAGCTAAATGAAATATTTCTTGGTGTTGATCAGCGTGTCTGCTCTCAATAAAGTGCTTAATTTTAACTGTGAAGGTGATTATGGAAGTAGAGCGTTGCAATACGCCTTAAGAGATGGGTGTTGTGAGACTTGAAACGTGTCTCAATTGGTGTTTTTTTTTCAGATGTTAGAAGTGCTTACGAAACACCAGGGATGACAAGTCTTGATTTTATTTTGAAGCTAGTTATGCCTCCATTTAAGCGAACCTCAAGTAATTTGTCTGGCTGTTTCATTGCACCAGCAGGCGGAGACCACTTACGGCTATGTGGCTTTGGGGTCTCGTTACATGCTGTACTTCCCCATTCCACCACCAGGTTTCCTTTTCCTCCTTCCTCTGTCCAGATGTCATGCCAAGCACCCTTCTTGCTGTCACCCTTACTACTTCTACTGTATTTGCCCAGCTGTCTGGCTAATCTTCACTGCCACCCAGTGCCTGACTTACCTCCTCCCTGAACTCAACCTTGCATTCTTCCTTTTTCAACCTCCACCATTTGATCCTTGGCTCTGCCCTCGCTCTTCTCCTCCTCCTCTTGATTTCCAACGTCATACTACAGACCACCATCCTATGCTGCCTAACTACACTTTCCCCTGCCACCACTTTGCAGTCTTCAATCTCTTTCAGATTGACCCTCCTGCAAAGGCTAAAATCTACCTGTGTGCATCTTCTTTCACTCTTGCACTTCACCCTATGTTCCTCCCTCTTCATAAAATATGTATTCACCACAGCCATGTCCATCCTTTTTGCAAAATACACTATCATCAGACCTTCTTTATTCATCTCATTGACACCATACCTACCCATCACCTCCTCATCCACTCTGCTTCCTTCACCATCATGTTCATTGAAATCCACTCTAATCACCACTCTGTCCCTTGGGTACACTGTCCATCACTTCATCTACCTCACTCCAGAAATTTGAATCCACCTCCAATCTATCTGGCCTTACTTCCCTTCCATTTAGCCTCTTGCACGCACAGTATATCAAGCTTCCTTCTCTCCATCACGTCAGCAATCTCTCTCCCCTTACTAATCATACTGCCAACGTTTAAAGTTCCTACCCTTGGTTCCACTCTCTTTACCTTCCCACTTCCCGCCTGCCTCTGGACACGTCTTACCCCTCCTCTTCTCCTTCTTTGGCCAACAGTAGCCCAATTTCTGCTAGCACCCTGTTGGCTAACGATACTGGTAGCGGCTGTTGTTAACCTGGGCCTCTACCGATCCGATATGGAAATCTGTATTGTTGTCCACATATTGATCTAGCAAAATTTACACCGGATGCCCTTCCTGACTTAACCCTCCCCATTTATCCGGGCTTGGGACCAGCACGATCAAAGACACTGTTTTTGTATCCCCTGTGCCCTCACAGGTAAATTAATGGAAGGAAGAATTAAGGAAAAGATTAAGCAACAAATGGCAAGAACAGGAGGTTTACTGAACAATCAGCTTGAGTTCAGAAGAGGGATGTCATGTTTTACAAACATGCTGAAATTCTATGAGGAAGCAACAAAAGGTTATATTTAAAGTGGAGTATATGATATTCTTTATCTTGACTTTCAAAAAGCATTTCATAAGGTGCCACATCAGAAGTTGGTCATCAAACCAAAGAGAAGTGGGAGTTCAGGGTGTTTGTACATGGGTGCAGAGTTGGCTCAGACACAGAAATCAGAGGGTTATGGTGTGAGGAACCTTATCAGAATTGTCTGATAAGTGTGGTGTTCCACAGGGGTCAGTGCTCAGGTTATTGCTATATATAATTACTAGCAAAATACCTGCGCTTCGCAGCGGAGAAGTAGTGTGTTAAAGAGGTTATGTAAACATATATATATATATATATATACATCCACATATACATATATATATACATATACAAATTTACACATATATATATATATATATACACGGCATTTGTAGTCTGAATCACAATCTGATTGTATGGGTGGTTACCTACCAGGTAACGCTTACGGTTGGCCAGCAAGTCAGCTAACATCAGCCATGGTGCCTTCAGTTGTGAGAAGCAGATCATAGAATGGTTGAAAATAGTTTACTGTCAAATAATGCAAAGAGTACGCGACACGTGTTTCGCCCTAATTCTTGGCTCATCAGGCATACACACTCACTGCACTCCCTTACGGGTATCGAACCTCGGACGTCCGCGCTAGAGGGGCTTCGCAGCGGTGAAGTATTGCTTTTAAATTTTAATTAAGAAGAAAAGAAAACCTTTTTAAATTGAGGGAAAATATACCAATAACAATTTGTTAAGGATCTGTTTTTTTGTGAAGCTGCCTTTACACAGCCTGTCCGCTGTTTTATAAACGAACGCCATATAAGGCCGTCCTTTCTCCTTGCTTAGCGGTTCTGTATTGTTTTATTGTTCGTTTATTCCAATTGTTATAGTTGTCTTTGTATACCACGTTGTCAGTTCAGCACTCTGGTTGTAATATGACCAAGTCGTGCAAGCTTACTGTTGAGAATGCAACGTATAGTTGTACAGGAGAAAAGCAATCTTGCCAAACTTAATTTAAACTTACGGTTTACACTGTGCTTTGTTTCCGCCTTAGCTGCACTTATGAATATGCTTGTATGCGTCACTCGCTCGCTTCTTATTGTTTCGCTGCCTTCTCAATTGTGTAATGAATGTTTTCTTCAGCGCTCTTTGGGGCTCTTCCTTGTTTTCTACGTACTGTGTTCACAGTCCGTTCACGTGATTACGTGGGAGGTGTGATGACGCGATACGCAACCCCGCCTCCCACAGCCAGCGAGCTGCAGTCCATTACAGTATATGGACAAAAAAGAGGTTCCAGTTATGACCGTTACGCTTTGAATTTCGAAATGAAACCTGCCTAACTTTTGTAAGTAAGCTGTAAGAAATGAGCCTGCCAAATTTCAGCCTTCCACCTACACGGGAAGTTGGAGAATTAGTGATGAGTGAGTGAGTGAGTCAGTGAGGGCTTTGCCTTTTATTAGTATAGATATGTGTGTGTGTGTGTGTGTGTGTGTGTGTGTGTGTGTGTATAATATATATAAAAATATAATAACAAGCTGGCCAAGTTTGCAGATGATCTAGAATCTGTTGAATCACTACAGATTTGGGCGGCAACCAGGCCTGGGAAAATTTTTGGTAGATGAAAATGTTATGTAAGTAAATGTAAGGTATTACACATAAGAAGTAAAAATGTTAGATTTGAATGCACAGTGCAAGATTTGAAAATTTAAAAGTACACATCATGAGAAGGATTTATTAATTGTAGTGGACTCATCAATATCAACTTAAAGATCCATATTACTAAACGAGAATGGTAAACCGGATATGGACGCAGGGACATGGGCCGTGGACGCAAAAGACGTAGTGCGCAGGCGCCACACACAGGCCCCCTCCAAGCAACGGAAAATAAGAAATGAGGCGCCGCGCCCATAGCACACAAAAAAAACGAGTCAGACGCAGGCGCCACACAAACCCATGGCACATGAAACGTGACACACACAAAAAAGAGGATTCAGACCCACGACACACAAAGCCCCCCTCCACTAACAGAAATAAATAATGAGGCAACGCGCCCCTAGCACACAAAAACAAGGAGTCACACGCAAGCGCCACACAAAGCCCATAGCACACGAAACGGGACAGACTATGGATTTCACACACTAACATAAATAAGAAATGAGACACAAAGCACTCCTCCACTAACAGAAATAAGAAATGAGGCAACGCGCCCATATCACACAAAAAAGAGGAGTCAGACACACACCCCAAAGTGAAACGGGGCAGACTACGGACTCCACACACGGTCACCCATCGAGCCCGAGATTGAGGCTCAAAAACGGAAGAGCAACCAAAAACGAACACTCGAGATCATACAAAAACCCCACACATACGGACAACACAACATATGTGAATCGGATTATCCCCGCCTAACAGTGAAACGGGACAGTCTAAGCAGTCCACAAAACTTCACAAATCAAGCCCGAGAGAGTACTGAAAAAGAGGACTCACACCCCCACACCACAGTTAAACGGGACAGACTACGGAGTCCTCAAAGGGTCACACATCAAACCCAACATATTACAGAAAGAGATTTGTTTCGGAAAACGGCAGATACTACGATAGAAGCATTCGCCTACAACTCAACAACAACAACAACAACATTTATTTATATAGCACATTTTCATACAAAAAGTAGCTCAAAGTGCTTTACATAATGAAGAAAAGAAGAATAAAAGACAAATAAGAAATTAAAATAAGACAACCTTAGTTAACATAAGAAGGAGTAAGGTCCGATGGCCAGGGTGGACAGAAAAAACAAAAAAAAACTCCAGAAGGCTGGAGAAAAAAATAAAATCTGTAGGGGTTCCAGGCCACGAGACCGCCCAGTCCCCTTTGGGCATTCTACCTAACATAAATGAAATAGTCCTCTTTGTAGTTAGGGTTCTCACGGAGTCACTTGATGCTGATGGTTATACAGACTTCTGGCTTTTAATCCATCCATCATTGTTGGAACATCATGGTGCTTTGGGTAGATGGTGGTGGCACAAGCCACCACCAATAGGACACCGGAAAAGGAAACAGAAGAGAGAGTAGGGGTTAGTACAGATTTTGAATGGTTATTATAATGAATTGGATATACAGAGTGTCAGGATTAAATTACAGTGAAGTTATGAGAAGGCCATGTTAAAGTAATGTGTTTTCAGTAGTTTTTTAAAGTGCTCCACTGTATTAGCCTGGCGAATTCCTACTGGCAGGCTATTCCAGATTTTAGGTGCATAACAGCAGAAGGCCGCCTCACCACTTCTTTTAAGTTTTGCTCTTGGAATTCTAAGGAGACACTCAGTTGAGGATCTGAGGTTGCGATTTGGAATATAAGGTGTCAGACATTCCGATATATAAGACGGGGCGAGATTATTTAAAGCTTTAAAAACCATAAGCAGAATTTTAAAGTCAATTCTGAATGACACAGGTAACCAGTGTAGTGACATCAAAACTGGAGAAATGTGTTCGGATTTTCTTGTCCTGGTAAGGATTCTAGCAGCTGCATTCTGCACTAACTGCAAACGATTGATGTCTTTTTTGGGTAGTCCTGAGAGGAGTGCATTACAGTAATCTAGTCGACTAAAGACAAACGCATGAACTAATTTCTCTGCATCTTTCGATGATATAAGAGGTCTAACTTTTGCTATGTTCCTTAGGTGAAAAAATGCTGTCCTAGTGATTTTATTAATATGCGATTTAAAATTCAGATTACAATCAACGGTTACCCCTAAGCTTTTTACCTCCGATTTGACTTTTAATCCTAATGCATCCAGTTTATTTCTAATAGCCTCACTGTATCCATTATTGCCAATCACTAAGATTTCGGTTTTTTCTTTATTTAATTTGAGAAAGTTACTATTCATCCATTCTGAGATACAGGTTAGACATTGTGTTAGCGAATCAAGAGATTTAGGGTCATCAGGTGCTATTGATACATACAGCTGTGTGTCATCAGCATAGCTGTGGTAGCTCACGTTATGTCCCGAGATAATCTGACCTAATGGAAGCATGTAGATTGAGAAGAGCAGCGGACCCAGGATAGAGCCTTGTGGAACACCATATAGAATATCATGTGTCTTTGAGTTATAATTACCACAACTAACAAAGAATTTTCTCCCTGCCAGGTAGGATTCAAACCAGTTTAAGACACTGCCAGAGAGGCCCACCCATTGACTAAGGCGATTCTTAAGAATATTATGATCAATAGTGTCAAATGCGGCACTCAAATCTAAGAGGATGAGAACAGATAAATGGCCTCTGTCTGCATTTACCCGCAAGTCATTTACTACTTTAACAAGTGCAGTTTCTGTGCTGTGATTTGTTCTAAAACCTGACTGAAATTTATCAAGAATAGCATGTTTATTGAGGTGCTCATTTAACTGCATAATGACTGCCTTCTCTAGAATTTTACTTAAGAAAGGCAGGTTAGAGATGGGTCTATAATTTTCAAGAGAAGAGGGGTCGAGATTATTTTTCTTAAGTAGGGGTTTAACTACCGCAGTCTTAAGACAGTCTGGGAAGACCCCCGTATCTAATGACGAATTTACTATGTCAAGAACATTATCAATAAGCACACCCGATACTTCTTTGAAAAAATTTGTTGGTATTGGGTCAAGGGCACAGGTGGATGGTTTCATTTGAGAAATTATTTTATGCAAATCAGGTAAATCTATCCTAGTGAAAGACTCTAATTTATTTATTATGGAGTACTGGGGTTTCGGGGGATCCTTAGTGTTGGGGAGATATACTATGTTATTTCTAATATCATTAATTTTTTGATTGAAAAATACAGCGATAGCCTCACAGGTTTTACTGGAAGTACTTAGGAGGCATTCCTTTGAGTTACCTGGGTTTAACAGATGATCAATTGTCGAAAATAAGACTCTGGGATTACTAGCATTGTTATTTATAAGCTTAGAGAAATAGCAGCGCCTCTCAAGACGGACTGTGTTATTGTATTCTGTTATTTTAACTTTTAATATCTCATAGTCAATAGTTAGTTTAGTCTTCCTCCATTTACGCTCAGCTCTACGGCATGTTCTCTTTAAATCAGACACTCTTTGGGTCTTCCAAGGTATAACAATGCTAGAAGATTTTTTAACTGTCTTTTCAGGTGCAACTATGTCAACAGCAGCCCTCACTTTAGTATTAAATCTTTCCACCTTACTATTTACATTCTCCTCGCTATTATAGTTGGCACTATAAACGGACTGATTGGTTAGAATGTTTGTAAGTTTTAAAGTTGCTGATGAGTCAAAGAAGCGTTTTTTAACAATATGCTTCTCATGAGTGTTTTCTATCATTATTTCTATATTAAAAAGTAGAAGAAAATGGTCTGAAAGACCCGTATCAATGACCTGCTTTATATCAACTTTTAGTCCTTTAGTAATTACTAAGTCTAACGTATGACCTGCTTTATGTGTAGGCTGATTAACGAGCTGTCTCAAATCAAAAGAGTCCAGGAGGTTCATAAATTCTTTTACTTTTTGGTCACATTGATTATCTACATGAAAATTAAAGTCGCCGACTATTAAGAGTGCGTCATAGTTCGTAATTAAGATTGACATCAAGTCAGAGAATTCCTCAAAGAAAGACGCGTTGAATTTAGGAGGTCTATACACGGATAATACTAGAACGTGAGAAACTCCCTGAATAACAATGGCGAGATACTCAAAAGACTTGAACTTACCAAAACTGATATTTTTACATTTTAACCGGCTAGAGTAAATGTTTGCTAGCCCTCCACCTCTCTTTCCTTGGCGATCAGCACGAGTAAAACTGTAATCCGGAGGCGCAGATTCGATTAAAACAGCTGCGCCATCTGAGCTAAGCCACGTTTCACTTAGTGCAATAAAATCTATTTTTTTTTCACTAATAATGTCGTTGATAAAAAACGTCTTGTTAGTTAAAGCTCTAATATTTAATAGTGCCATATTCAATGTTTCGGAGGAGCAGAGATGAATACTATGTGCGTTATTGATATAGGGAACAGGAATTAAGTTATTTTTATTAGCGCCGCTCTGTGTGTATTTTTTATTTAATCTATGATCTGTTTTTACAGTTTTAATACATTGTTCATCTAAAGTAGTAACTTTAATTAAATTATTGGCGTTTATGCCGTATTGCCTAGATTTTCTATGTGCATTAAGATTGGTTATTACAGTATTTATGTTGCGCACTTTTATGGAAGATTTTTTTAAACAATTATCATGACCAAACACAGGAGTGGCATTTCGGAAGGGGTTAAAAGCAGAGATAGATAGTCAAGATAAACGAATTACCTTCGATATGTTTTCGGAGAGGACCCGGGCGCCGAAGCTGTTCGGATGCAGGCCATCTCGCTTGAAGAAACGCGGTCTTTCCCAAAAGAGGTCCCAGTTGTTAATGAACCCGATGTCTTGATTCTTGCAGAAGCCCTGCAGCCAGTTGTTTAAACCAAGCAGACGACTGTAATACTCGTTTGATCGTCTGACGAGAGGGAGTGGACCCTCGCATCTGAAATAAACATACAGACTATACAGCACATTCCACGCACTTCTAAAAAGACATGGAAAAAAACAATACACGTCGGCGCCTACAACGCGCTTCTGAAACCGCGGAAGAAAAAATGTCTCGGCTCCAAAAACGCATGTCACTCCTTATTCAAAATACCGGCCCCAATCACAGAAACATCGGTATCCACTATGAAAATGAACAGTAACAATGCACATGACATCCGTCTTGCAAAACTGTTAATTATAGATGAATGTACAATGGCATCCAGTCACTTACTCAACACCATTGATAAACTTCTACAAACGTTGATGAATAATAATATTCCCTTTGGGGGAAAGGTACTTTTATTAGGAGGAGATTTTAGACAGTGCTTAGCTATTGTTCCACATGCCATGCGCTCAGCTATTGTTCAGTCCACCTTAAAAATACGCGGACATTTGGCATTGCTTTCAAAAGATACAATTGGTACAAAACATGCGATGTCCAGATCCAGAATATAACAATTGGTTATTACAACTGGGAGATTGGACACTCACCAATACAGATGGACTTCACCCAGATATTACAATTCCTCAAGCCTTTATCTGCGACGACTTAGTTACGGAGGTATTTGGAACAACAATCTCATTAGACCAAATACCCCTTTTAACACAATGGACTATATTATGTCCAAAAAATATCAATGTTGATCACATAAATAACCAAGTCATTGCATTACTTCCTGGAGAGGCACGGCTCTTTCTAAGCTCTGACAAAGTTGACTCTGATGACGACAATGACCATCTTAATTTCCCCTTACAATATTTGAACACTATTAACCCAGCCAGATTACCACAACACAATCTTAACCTTAATATCGGAACAATAATCATGCTATTAAGAAACCTTAACACTAAACAAGGTTTATGCAATGGTACACGTTTAGTCGTCAACACCATGACACACAATGTTATTGAAGCAAAAGTTCTTACAGGATCACATGCTAACAATACTGTTCTGATTCCTAGAATTGACCTTACAAGTTCTGACCTACAATTACCTTTTACACTTAAACGGCGACAGTTCCCCATTAAACCTGCATTTGCCATGACCATCAACAAATCACAAGCACAAACCATGTACAAGATTGGCATCTACCTCTCTGAGCCCGTTTTTGGACATGGACAACTTTATGTGGCCTTCTCACGAGTTCGACGTTCATCTGACGTTATAGTTAAGGTTATAAATGATCCATGCCAAGGAAAACTCATTCAAGGACCAGACACCATCTTTACTACTAATGTTGTGTACAAGGAAATTTTCCAATAAATCTTTACACTGTGCCATGCAGTTTATTCTTTGCTTCCTATATGCGTCATCTACACCTTCACACTATGCTATATCTCATCCATACATCACGCTATTTGTAACACCAGGGGTTGGCGAGCGAAGCCCCCTAGTAGTGGTCAGAAGGCCATTAGGAAGGCTAACAAAATAGGTTTTATATATATATCACAATGTATAAAATGCAAGTCAAAGGAGATTATGCTGAAGCCTTGTAATGCACTGGTAAGGCCTCATCAGGAGTACTATATGCATTTTTTAATCACTGGTCAGTAGAATTTAAGGCCAGGAACTCCGTCTTAAAATGAAAACACAAACAAATATACAAAAGTAATACAAGATCCAATTATTTACAAAAACCAGTACCAAATTTTATCTGTGACCTTAGGCATAATGCTTGAGCTTTACAACACCCTACTGAGGCTGAACCTGGAGTACTGTGTGCAATTAGGTCTTCTGGCTGCAAAAAATACACAGCAACACTAGAAAAAGACCAGAGAAGAGCAACTAGGCTGACTGAAGGACTTCATGGAATGAGTGATGGGGAAAAACTAAAAGTGCTGAACCTTTTCATTGTAAGCAGAAGGAGATTAAGGGGTGACATGATTGAAGTGTTTAAAAGTATGAAAGAAAATAGTACAGTGGATAGCGACTGTTACTTTAAAATGAGTTTGAACAACACAAGGACACCGTTTGAAATTTAAGGGTAAATTTTGAGCAAACATTAGGAAGTTTTTCTTCAAACCAAGAACCATTGCCACATATAACAAGTTACCAAGTAGCAAGGTAGATTGTTTCTTTTACACAACTGTTCAGTCAGATAGCTGGTATTACTTAATATGCATGGGCAAGTGATTATTAAAACTGTTTTGTATTAGAAATTAATCAGTTATTTCTGCTTTATAAAAAATATGCTTGATTGATATATGATAAATTGTGATTAATATGCAGTTAATTTTGATAAAAAAATATTATTGTGTGACTAATTGCATATATGCAAAGTCGACTGACTCACTCATCAACAAGAACTCGTATTTCCCATTTATTTTAAAAGCTGAAATTTGTCAGTACGGTACATCAAGGACAGTAGGTATCCACTAAGTCAGGACATTTTGATATACCAATATTTGGAGTTTTTTAAAAAAAAAAAAAAAAAAAGGAAAACTAAATACCCCAGTATCTCTAAAATGTCTTGATGGATCTGATTGAATTTTAATGACATTACAGAAAAAAACAAAAAATTAACTGACACATTTTTTGTTGTTGTTTAATAATACTCTAGTGACTGGAACATTCTAAAGCAGTGTTCCACGTTTCACCACAGTGCTAGGGCTGAATGATTTGCGATTTTTCTAACCAGTATTGAGATTGTGGTTTGATTTGCTATTATTTTTTAAAGTCGAGCTTCAGTTCAGTATTCACTATACAATAGATATAAAAATTGATGGAGCATTGCCATATGAGTAAAAATTGATGGAGCATTGCCATATGAGATACTTGTGCCATCAAAATATTAACTGTTTTATATTCCACTGCAAGGAAGACATTTTTATTACATTTTTTAATTGGCAAAGAATAGTCAATAATGGAACAATTATCATAAAAGCTGTGACTAGTGGCTCAGGAGTAGTATCTAAATATTTCACAATCTGTAATCATTATTTGTATGATATTGTGTGAGAGTCCTTCACTGATGTACTGGGGGAGAGACGTCATCCTTGAAAACAAAAGAGATGTAGGTGAGAGTTTTTTTTCTGTACTGTTTTCCTTTTAGAAGGGTTTGTAGCTTTTTTTTTTTTTTTTCTTTCTTTTCCTTCTTCTCCCCTTTCACTTGCACAGGAGCAAAAGCAGCTGGGTATTTGGGGTGCATTTGGAAAAGTTGCTTGTTACATGTACTTGTTCTTATTTGTATTCAAACTAGCGTTGGTGAGGCAGGGCAGTAAGCAGCAGAAACTGACACTAGCATCACTGTCATTAAACAAGTGCCATCATAGCAACGAAATAGTTATAAGAAACAGAAATAGCAATTCCTTAGTGGGGCAAGGCAGCGGTTGACTTAAAAGTGGTAAAAAGAAGGGCACCGCAGCACATATGCAGGCAGCTAGTATTATGACTCCGATTACTCACAAGCGGCAGTAGGAGTAGATAAGACTGTGAGAAATTAACTAGCAGCTGCTCTTCAGTAAGCAAGGTTTTCTAGATTGAACAGTTGTTAGTGGTCAGGAAAGTAGAGAAGTTAAGGGGGTTCATTATTATGAAGGAATACAAACGGTATAAGTGGAGAGATTTTGATTAAAGAATAAGAGGAGCACAGAGTTAGGACAGCACACTAAGAAAAGTAGAGTTAACCCAATAGAAGAACAAATGGCAAGCAGTTGAAGGGGAGAAAATTACAGGAGCTTAAGAGGTCAGAAGGTGTAAAATAACCATAGCAGTTTTTAAAATATTTTTGGCTTAATTTTGCCCATTTAAGTTAATTCCATTTAAATTTAATTCAAAAAAATTTCAACAGTTTTAGTAACCCAAAGTCCAATTTTAATAATGAGGTCATTGCAATGAAATTCCTGTTGAATGTTGGACTTTTTACAGCATAACTTAGAGGAGCCAGTCTTCTATGAGGGCTACATCTACAGGACATGCCTGCTGATCCAATGCCTTGAGCTCAGGGTCACTGAACTGGGGGAGATGTTGGCTGGCCTGTTATAGTACAGAATTGGTGGAACTGGCCCAGGTGTGAGACAGTGTGGCAAGAGATTCCAGACCAGATGCAAAGAGAATAGGTGGGTCACAGTCATAAGGCGCAAGGTAAAGGGTGCACACAGTCTGGGAACATCAACCTCAGAATTGGAAGTGTCATACTGTTTTCAGGTCCTTGTGGAGCTGGACTATGTCTGAAGATTCTGAGGTGATAGGTAGGCATGAGGAGCTCCATCAGGCCACCTCAAAAACAGTTTCCAGAAAGAGAGAATTAGTGATAGTCTGGGACTTGATCATTGGGGGGATTGCAGAACAGATTTTCTCCAAAGATGGAGAGTCTCGCACAGTGTGTTACCTTCCGGGTGCACAAGTAGGAGACCTGCCTGGAAGGATGAATAGGCTCTTAGCTAGAGCGGGGATAGATCCAGTTGTCATTTTCCAGGTTGGGGCAAATGACACACACAAGGGTAGTCTTGTCAGTTTGGCAATCCATGTTTCAAGAGTTAGGTACCAGGTTGAGGAGCAGAACTGACAAGGTAGTCTTCTCCAAAGTTCTGCCTGTGCCATATGCCAGTCTAGCTAAGACTGGGCAGGTTTGTGGCAGGTGAAATTTAATGTTGGCAAATGTAAAGTATTACATGTAGGTGGTAAAAATGGTAGGTTTGAATACACCATAGGAGGTTTGAAAATCGAATGTACACTTTATGGGTAGAATTTAGGAGTCATATTGGACTCAACATTATCAACTTCCAAATTGTGTTCAGAAGCCGTTAAGAAGGCTAACAGAATGTTAGGTTTTATTGCACATTCAAATAAAGCATTCGTTTGCAGATAACCAGCATTTAACTTTTGAACTTTTTTTTTTTCTTTTTTTTTGAAAAAAGAAAAAAAAAAAGTGCTTTCCACTATAGGATGCAGTGCAGAGCAACTAAAATCTGAATTACTCCAAACAAAAGCCTTATGTACTTCTGAACTTCTTTTCAACACTCATTGTCTTAGCAGATTTGTTTTTATCAAGAATACCAGCATGTCAACCTTTGCTGGCTTCTGAGGTGAATGCTGACATGTGACTACACTGTCCCCAGCACTAAATGGTCTCTCTGATGGTGAACTTGAGGTTGGTATTCACAGGAATTTGTGAGCCTTTTTGCTCAGCATTGTAAAGTGAACAATTGTGCATTGGTGCTGTTAAATTAGCCAAAATAAAGGTGTGAATATTCAAATTAAAAATAAGTAAATATTCTAATACGTTTGAACTTGAGTTAACGATGCTGGGCATTACATGTATGTTTGTACTTGCTTTTTAATGATTTACTATTTTGGTAATGGCCGCAGCTAGAGCAAGAGCAAACACCAGCTTAAATTCCAGATTTGTTCAGACAACTGTTATTTAAAAATAAAAGCAATCAAAATCCCAAACAGTTATTTTCTGTTTATTTTAATCAGAAGACCATAGCATTTAACCACAGTTAGGGGTCTTATGTTTCAGAGTAAATGGTACAGAATCGGATGCGAAATTATACTTTACATAACTGGAAAAGCATTTAGAAAAACAGCTCTGAGTACACTTGTGGCAGAGCCGTCACCCAGACCAAATGTTAAGGGAGGTTTTTCCATTTCTCTGGCAAACACTAATCAACATGAATTTCTAAGTTAAAATAAAGTGCTTTGTTAAAGAGGTGCAATAGTATTCATTGATTTCAAAATAAGTGAACAGCAGAGATGATACACTAATCAGTCAGGTGCTAGATTTAAAAGATAATTTGTAACGAAAGGTTGGTGCCACTTTGAGCAGCAGACGAGATGACAATCTAGAGCAGACCTCTTGCTCAGACAGCACACAACTGAGTTATTATTTTAACAGAGGAACAGCATTAAGCCAAAGCCTTGAAATAATAAAACCTTCCAATAAATGTATTACAGGCTTTAGAATATTCTATACACATACTATATTAATAACACAGTGAACTTCAGAATAGTGCATCATCAGGCCAGACGGCACCAGTGTATAAAACAAGAGACAACACAGCAGCTGCGCGTAATGTGCCCAAACGCAGCTAAGCATAGAGAGATCAAATAAAAACCTGCCCCATATGGAGCTCCCTTGGTACAACTTGGTTGAACTTGGCATATGTTATTCCAACTCTGTTCCCCTCTTTTGCACAAACTGTTTGATAGTTGAATTCGAGCTGACCATTCAAAATTACGAAAAGGTCAATGGTGGAAGTGAAGTACAAAAACAGATCTGCAAAATACGGCAGCTTTACATAGTACATCAGAAGTAACTTCATGACAAAATTATTAGTGTGGGTAAAATAAACAACCACTCTTTACAATCAATTGTCAAGTTTTGCCTTCCAAAAGACCCTTTTTTTTTAATATTGACGTATGAGTCACTGTCATGCACCCCAAAACACAAGGCTGAATCTCAGTACTTTAGCAAAACCCAGCTTTATTCAACTTGAAACAGGAACAGCAGGGTGATTTTGTTGCAGCATGAGCTACCACTCTTATACACAGACACAAACGGGCATAGTCCGGGCCATGTTAGTGGCCACATTATACTGTTCCCTGCATTTATATTGTCCTTTACATCACCCATCGATGGGTCCTAAAAGAGTTCAGAAACCTCACAATATATTCAAATTACATTTGAATGACAATGTTCAATCTGACAACTCTATTGATAATACACGCTGCATGACATATACCCTAAATCACAATTAGCAATTTGCTAATCACATTGTTTCAAATCGTAATTTCAATTTGAAATCAATTGTTCAGCCCCCCCTCAGCACTGACTGCAATCTCACTGAGAAATGTGGCACGTCTGTTTATGCAAATGAAAGCCATCTGCAGAAGCGAAGTGAAGTGAATTGAGCACAGTGCAGAGAAGTTCAAAGAAGACCTGTTCAACAAGTGTTCTCCAAGCAGGGTGACGGTAAATGTAGTCAATTTCATGCAATGAACCAACTGGTCCCCAAGCACAGTTAGAAGCAGGGAAAAACATTGTGCAGTATTGTTGATCACTTTGGCAGACTGGAAGTGTGACATCCAGGGCAAGGACACTGTTGTACATTTCCTGACTTGGGGTGCCAGTAGATGAGACACAGCAACCATGAGATGGAGTAAGAGAGACTCAACCTGAAAAAGACTATTTCAAAACATTACTCTGTTTTGTTCCAGCTGTGTCTAAACTATTTTACCAAATAAATGTCTTGCAAAAATATTTACAAAGTCCAATGCAAAGACATTTCTAAAACAAAAGAAAATATAGTGCAGGTTCTACTTATAATCTACAGTGGCTCCAAAACAGAAGTGAAGGAAAAAAAAACTCTTCCTCCTCCTTCGTCCAACTACAAGACTGGTCATGAAGGACAGACTGAAAAATTAATTCAAAAAATTAAAAAATAAGCACCTACTATAAGCACAGAGATCAGTACATATCTCTACTACTAAGCTAAGTAAATCAGCATCACAGATTTACACTTAAGCCCGAAGACCTGGTCAAATGACGACCCCTGACATTTGGATCATGGTTTTATGTAATCCTCATTTACATTACCCACGGTCTTCCAATAAACCACCACATCGTGACATACACTGTATGTCAATACCTGCTCAGGTGCAGTCCACCCTATTTAAATTTTTCCACACTCGTGCATGTATCTGTCTGTCTTGGTGACATGAAGGCTCTTTGTTCAGCCTCTAGTAAGGGAGTCCTTTTTTTTTTACTTTATCCTGCTTTCATTTCCATTTCTTTTGACGGCTACTCTGAAACTGTACTCTCTATCATTCTGACCTGTTCCTCTGAATTTAAACCTAGCACTTTCACCTTCTCTCCTACAGTGGTTAAAGGCGCGTGCCTCCGCCCTAGGCCACCAGAAACCATGAACATGCTCGAAAGATGGCTTTAGATGTGTGCATTGGGTAGTTCGAGCCCCACGGCTTGATCTCAGAGCACCTGTAGGCCTCTAGGCAGCCCTTTGAGCAACCTTGTTCTCAAATCCTGTTGAAATTTTGTGCCACTGTCATGTTAATCTGGGAAGGGGTGCTAAAATAGGTAAATAACAAATTTTCTCCAACATTTTCACCCAATGCCTGTGACAAGCCAAGTGTTCGTCTCTGTATTTGCTTTATTGCTATAACCACTGAACTTGGCTAAAGTTAACACTTTCATCACAGGCGTGTCACATGTGACGATAATTTTTTTTTTTTTTTTTAATCCATGCATAGCATTGTATTTATGAAAAAGTTAACATTGATATACATCTGCATATCGTCAAAGTTTGCATTACCAATTAATGATCACCATTCAGCACTTTTTGAAGTTAAAAAAACAAAAAGAGGAAATAGGGGAAAAAAAGAATACTGCAAAATTAGCTTGTGAAGCCAAGACATGACTGAACAGAGTAAAACACAATTTTTTTTTTCTGTAGCTGATGGAGATGCTGTTTTTCACAATGTGATACAAAGAGAACAGGATGGTGCTTTTCAGTGAATAAAAGTAATTAGTAACATTTGTTTTGTTGGAAGACATTTATTCAAGTCCACTGTATTCTGATGCAGTATTAATTTTAGCCTTTGATGCTAATGGAGAATTGAGGTTTTCAGTTTTTAGCTTTGAATGAATCAACTTTAAAACACCTTTGTAGTGGTACCGAATACCGCTTTAATACAGAGTTCTGTTGCAATTTCTTTCACACCACCAAGGACTGTATATAGCATGTTCAGCAGTTAGCTCATGTGAACTATTTTCTCCCTGTTGTCAATATTTGTAAATACATTAGTGCTTCTTATCCATCTGACTGACTAGTGGCTAGTGTGTATGCATATATGTATAAATGAAGTGGACTCTGACCTTTGATTTTAATACGTAATTGCCTGTTTAATGCAGAACGCTAATCTATGATGTGGTTCACTGCCATACGTTGTAATGCATATGTGGTTAGGAATGTATTTAAATTTTGATATTAATGTTGACCTGCTGAGCTGCATTTATTTTGGAAGGATGATCCAAATGTATTTCCGGCATATCAAACACAACAACAAAAGGCACAGTAGTGCAGTGGTTGGTGCTGATGTGTCATAAATTCAACATCATTGGTTCTGATCCCATGCCCATTCATAGTACTTGTAGAATCTACATGTTAGTATAAGAATATAAAAATATAAGACATTTGATAAAGGAAACCATTCATTCCATCATGCTAGTTTGTTTAGCCAATAGCTAAGTTGTCCCATTATCTCATCCAGATGCTTCTTAAAGGTTGCCAAGGCTTCTGCTTCAAGTACAGGCCTTGGTAGTTTGTTTCAGATTCCCAAAACTCTTTAAAGAGAAGTGCACTGAGGATTGAAGCCAGGAAGCACTTCTTTACTCAATTGCCATGGGTGTCCTCAAGTATCTGTATCACCTGTGATATATTGCCAGCAGTTTATCCTGGCCAATACCGCCAAGCCGCCAGATGGAGCCCTTCCTGCAACATGGAGGTGCCCCGAATTCCTGCAGGGCATCATGAACCTTGGAGTTTTAATTCACAGCCCTGCTGGATACCGTAGGGGACGCTGCAGGGAGGCTCAGGGACTTATATTTTCTGTATAACCCGGAAGTACTTCCCAGTCACAGGGACAGAGGAAATTACGTACTTCCGGGTTGAAGAAAAGAAGTAGTTTTCATCTGACCTGGAAGTGCTGGGAAATCACACAAACTGAGGGACAGAGGCACTTCCGGGTCAAAGACTTTAAAAGGACAGTGGGAGATCCCATCAGTGAGCCGAGTTGGGAGGAAGGGTGACTGAGCTGCTGGGAGTGGAGGATTTGTTTATTGATTAGTGTATTTGTGATTATTGAGTATTGTGGAGTGGAGGGTGCTTTGTGTACATTATTATTATTATAATAAAATTAATATTGGACTTTTACCTGGTGTCAGAACGTGTTGTCTGAGGGTTTAATGGGGACGGCAGTGCCCCCTATCTGTCACACACCACTAAAATGAAACAATAGAGCTGAATCTACTTTATCAATGCCTTTGCATTTGGACCTAATCCAATTCTTCAAAAATTCTGTCTCCTCTGCTTAAGACTAAACTGGATTATTCTCAGTCTATTATCCACCATGTATACATGGGTTTTCTTCAGGTATTTGTAGATTCTAAATTGACAGTATGTAGACAAGTACAACTTTGACTTGTAATATACTGGCACCACATCCAGGAACTTTTCTTGTCATTTGTCTGGTGCTGCTGGGATAGGCTTTAGCCACCACAGACTCTGCATTGAAGTTAGCAAATGTGAAAACCTAATCCTTCTGGGCAGTATATCCCTAATGAACAGTAATAATGCAGTATTACTCAGTTGTCAAATTGCCACATAGAAAAATACATCTTTTTCAGGAACCAAATTCTCTTGAGTTACAATTAAATCCCTGACCCCAGGAAGACTTCAACAGCTGCTTATTTGTTGTATAGGCCAAAATCCCACAAGGAGTGCCACAAAGGGCTTTAATAGGTCCTGTTTGGTTGATAGCCTCCCAGCCTTGACTCTAAGAAGACAAAAAACTCCCAAGAAACCATTGTAAGGAAAAAAAAAATGGAAGAAGTTTTGGGAAATGCAGTTCAGAGAGAAACCCCACTCCAAGCAGGTTGGGCATGCAGTGGGTGTCAAAAATGGGTAAATACAATACATAAAACAGAACACAAGTAATCCTCTTCACAGCACTAGATGACCAATCTATCATTGCCTCCTTAGAAATAGTTGTATAAACTACTTGCTTCTTGCATAGCGCTCCTCACCAAGTGCAGGTGCAGAGTACTATGACAACTTTCAAGGAAAAATGGAATAATAGATTATACCACTTACTAAGTACAGAACTAAGAACACTGATTTGTTGGAATACATCAAAAACAAAGTAGAATCTAATTCGCAGAAATGAAACAACAATATCTGTCCATCAGCTAATTGTACAACCACAACCAGAGAAACAGAATAGGAGAGGGTTAGAAACAGTTTATAACTATCGTATTACTTATTTTAGTACTAATAACAGAAATGCATCTTATTAGCACCTCTAATCAGATTATGATAAACTGAAGTAGTGAGTCTTCAGCCTGGATTTAAAGGCTGAAACTGATGAGGCAGCTTTTATAGTACCAGGCAGACTATTCCACAGCTTTGGGGCACTTTAGCTAAAAGCTTGACTTCCCAAAGTTATTTTGTTATTTCTCAGAATCTTAAGCAGGTCGGCATCTTGAGATCTTAATGTGCCCTCTGGTTTGTAAGTAGTGATAAGTTCAGATACGTAAGCAGGAATTTGGCCATTTAAGGCTTTATATGTTAAAAGGAGGATTTTGAAATCTGTCCAGAACTTAACTGGGAGCCAGTGCAAGACTTTAGAAGTGGAGTTATGTGTTCATATTTTCTTGTTCTTGTAAAAATTCTTGCATTAGCATTTTGAATTAACTGAAAGCTGCATAAAGAACAATTTGAACAGGAGTGAACACCACATTGCAGTAGTCAATCCTACAAGAAATAAATTCAGAAATTAATTTCTCTGTATCCTGCATATTTAGATAACGCCTTAATTTTCCAACATTTTTAAGATGGGGGAAAAAGACAAGTTTTGGAAAGTTTTGAAATGTGTGCTTTACATTACATGCTAGTGTCAAAAGATAATGCGTATCTTGGGGGCTGATTCGGTATAACTAGTGGTGATTCTAACTGTGTTAAATAGTGACAAAATATTGTTGCAATAAGCATTTCCTTTGATAATTAACATTTCTGTTTTACTTGTATTCAAAGAGAATATTATGGCTAATATGGCGGCGCGCTTAGACGCTGCGGCTGTGTGCTCTCCGACTCGGATTTTGTTTTTTCCACCCTGCCTGGATAAATACACGTATAGCCGGCAGGATATTTTATCTATCGGTTTACGGAGCGAGAGTTGCTCGACCTCCGAGTTTCTCCGCGTCCACAACATTCCAGATGACATTGCACGAACACCGGGCTCTCCGTGGATTACAATCCCAGCTTCGAGGAGCCGGCGGTGGCGCAAAGAACGTAAACAAAAGAGGGGGTGCCGAGGCAGCGTGCTAGTGAGGCTAAGGAAGCAGCCACACAAACCACCGCTTCCAAGCATATTCTCCTCAAATGTGAGGTCTCTGCCAAACAAACTGGACGAGTGGCAGCTGCGGATTGCAACGGAAAAGATCATCAGGGACTGCTGCATCCTGCTGATCACGGAGACGTGGCTTAATCCACTCATACCGGACACTGCGATCAAGATAGCAGGCCACACAGCACACCGGCAAGACAGGACAGAGCACTCTGGTAAGAAGAGAGGAGGGGGGCTGTGCATTTATGTGAACAATAGCTGGTGCACAAATTCCACCATAGTCGCCAGACACTGCTCTCCAGACGTGGAGTTTATGACAAGTAAATGCAGACCCATATACCTCCCCCGTGAATTCAATGCTATACTGCTAACTGCTGTGTACATAGCACCAGATGCTAATGCTAACTCGGCTCTGGGGCTTTTGCATGACACCATCAGCAGCAAACAGAGCAAGTATCCTGAGGCTGTTCACATCATTTCTGGGGACTTTAATCATGCAGATCTGAAAGCAGTTCTCCCCCAATTCCATCAACACATAAAGTGTGCAACCAGGGAAGTAAAAACACTGGACAAGTTGTACACAAACATCAGACAGGCCTATAGGGCTAAACCCGTAGCATATCTTGGCTAGTCTGATCATACGTCCCTGCTTCTAATCCCTGCATATACTCCCCTCAGGAAACAAGCTCCCACTATGACCAGGACTGTTACCATATGGCCCGAGGAGGCCTCCCAACAGTTGCAGGAGTGCTTCCAGAGAACCGATAGGGAGGTTTTCTATCACCAAGACTTGGAGTACCACACTACGGCAGACCTGGATTACATCAGGTTCTGCACGGACAACGTGACCAGAGACAGACGCATAAGGATTTATCCTAACAGGAAGCCCTGGATGACGAGGGATGTCCAGAGTCTGCTGAAAGCTAGGAATACTGCTTTCAGGTCTGGGGATGGGGCTCTTTACAGTGTAGCCACAGCGAACCTGAAGAGAGGCATCCGAGAGGCCAAGGCAGTATACAGAAAGAGGATAGAAGACCATCTGAGGATTAACAACACCAGACAGCCCTTCATGCTGCCCTGACCCACCTGGAGCAGCAGGGGAGTTACGCCAGACTGCTCTTTGTAGACTTCAGCTCGGCGTTTAACACCATCCTCCCACAACGACTGATGTCCAAACTGGCAGATCTGGGACTTCCATCACTAACCTGCAGTTGGATACTGGACTTCCTGTCTGGTCACTCCTAGAGGGTCAGGCTGGGTCTCCACACATCCACTGCTCTCAGCCTCAACACTGGGACGCCGCAGGGTTGTGTGCTCAGCCCGCTCCTCTACACCCTCTACACATATGACTGTGTCCCCACTCACCATAGCAACAAGATTATAAAGTTCGCGGATGACACGACGGTGGTTGGACTCATCTCGGGCAAGGAGGGTGAGCTGGCATACAGGGACGAGGTGGAGCGACTGTCAGAGTGGTGCACAGTCAATAACCTGCTCCTCAACACCAAAAAAACAAAGGAGCTTGTTATTGACTTTAGGAAAAACAAAACTGACATCCAGCCACTCATCATTGGCGGGGCCTGTGTGGAGAGGGTCCCGGTGTTCAGGTTTCTGGGTATGGAGCTGGAGCTGGAGGATGACCTGACCTGGAGCGCCAACACCAAGGAGCTGCTAAAGAAGGCGCAGCAGAGACGGTTCTTTCTGAGAATTCTCAGAAAATACAATCTCCCAAAAAAATCTGCTCCTTGCTTTTTATCACTGTTCCATCGAGAGTGTGCTCACGTACGGACTGTGTGTGTGGTACGGCAGCTGCACTTCCTCAGAAAAGAAAGCACTCCACAGGGTCGTCAGGACAGCAGAGAGAACAATTGGTTGTACCCTCCCCACTCTGGAACAAATCTACACGTCCTGATGCCACAAAAAAGCAATTGACATTTCACAGGATTCATCACATCCCGTTCATTGCCTCTTCCAGCTTTTGCCATCGGGCAAGAGATACAGAGCTATGAAAACTAGGACAAACCGCCTTAAAAACAGCTTTTATCCGAAAGCAATCATGGCCCTGAACTCAGAATAAAGCTGCTCCATATTATTCTACCAATGTGCAATATAGACCTTAAGTCAACAAGTGCAATTTGTATGTTTATTACTATTCGGTTTGTTATTATTTTCTCTCTTCTTGTCTTTTTAACTCTTATTCCTCACACTGAGTCGATTGCACCTTCAATTTCATTGTTCCTTTGTAAAAGTGACAATGCCAATAAAGATCTATCGAGAAGTAGTTATCATCCATCCATCCATTAGTAATCCTTTAACTTACTAACACATCTAACTAAGAACAACATCAGAGAAATGCCATTTGGCCTAAAATATAGGTATAACTGGATTTCACCTGTGTACAAGTGAAAATTAAGATTGTTTTCTTCTTATACTTCCCATTGGAAGCTTGAAAAGTGAACAGAATAAAGGTCCCAGTACTGAGCCCTGAGGGACACCATATCTCACTTAATAATGATGGAGTACTATCAGCGCATTTCTGTACTGCACATGCTATAATCCGTTTGATAAATAAGAACTAAATCAGGCAGCTCTGAACCCAATATCATTTTTCAGCCTCTGTAGTAAAACAGAATGGTCAGAGGTATCAAATGCTGAGCTTAAATCTAACAGAATAATTGCAATGGAATTTGTTTCCTCAAAGGATATTAGAATGTTGTTTACAACTTGTGTTAGTGCTGTTTCTGTACTATGACCAGTGTGGAATCCAGGCTGGAATTTCTCAAATAAATTGTGATGTGTATGATGAGACTAAAGCTAATTGTCAACTAGTTCTTTCTAGTATGTTAGAGAGAGAGGGCAAATTTGAAATGGGTCTATAATTAAGTGTATGTGGGTCTAGATCTGACTTTTTAAGTAATGGTTTGATAACTGCTTCAAGAATTGTGTCATTCAGCAATGAGCTATTGATAATGTTTAAACTGGTTGCGGCCAGAACATCCCTTGTGCATTTTACTAGTTTTGTTGGCACTGGCTCGAAGGAAAGTAGTATGTTTCATTTTAGAATTAAAATTAAGACTTCCTGTTCCATTTCAGGCGGCACGGTGGCGCAGTGGTAGCGCTCCTGCCTCGCAGTTAGGAGACCCGGGTTCGCTTCCCGGGTCTACCCTGCGTGGAGTTTGCATGTTCTCCCCGTGTCTGTGTGGGTTTCCTCCGGGCGCTCCGGTTTCCTCCCACAGTCCAAAGACATGCAGGTTAGGTGGATTGGCAATTCTAAATTGGCCCTAGTGTGTGCTTGGTGTGTGGGTGTGTTTGTGTGTGTCCTGCGGTGGGTTGGCACCCTGCCCGGGATTGGTTCTCTGCCTTGTGCCCTGTGTTGGCTGGGATTGGCTCCAGCAGACCCCCGTGACCCTGTGTTCGGATTCAGTGGGTTGGCAAATGGATGGATGGATGGATGTTCCATTTCAAAATTAAAATGTCTTCTAAAGTGGTATATGCAAGGTGAGACAGGGTTTGCCAAGCTAGTATTGGTTTTCACTGTGATGCTGAGATCTGGGATCTTATATTTTCAATTTTCTCATTAAAGCAGCTCATAAAGTCTGAACTGCTAATGTCTGTTGGTATATTGCACTATAATTCTGAATTCATATTTATCAGATTAGCCACTGTTCTAAGTAGTAAATCAGGATTATTAACGTTATCTATTATTTTTAGAATAGTAGTCTGAGTGGGCTTTAAAAAGAGCTTGTTAATATTTTTAGGACTCTTCCTCTCCATGCAATTCAAAAGACATGCAGCTTTGTTGGTCTGGAGCGTAGCTGGAGAGCAGCTTCTTCCATGTACAGTGGTGTGAAAAACTATTTGCCCCCTTCCTGATTTCTTATTCTTTTGCATGTTTGTCACACAAAATGTTTCTGATCATCAAACACATTTAACAATTAGTCAAATATAACACAAGTAAACACAAAATGCAGTTTTTAAATGATGGTGTTTATTATTTAGGGAGAAAAAAAATCCAAACCTACATGGCCCTGTGTGAAAAAGTAATTGCCCCCTTGTTAAAAAATAACCTAACTGTGGTGTATCACACCTGAGTTCAATTTCCGTAGCCACCCCCAGGCCTGATTACTGCCACACCTGTTTCAATCAAGAAATCACTTAAATAGGAGCTGCCTGACACAGAGAAGTAGACCAAAAGCACCTCAAAAGCTAGACATCATGCCAAGATCCAAAGAAATTCAGGAACAAATGAGAACAGAAGTAATTGAGATCTATCAGTCTGGTAAAGGTTATAAAGCCATTTCTAAAGCTTTGGGACTCCAGCGAACCACAGTGAGAGCCATTATCCACAAATGGCAAAAACATGGAACAGTGGTGAACCTTCCCAGGAGTGGCCGGCCGACCAAAATTACCCCAAGAGCGCAGAGACGACTCATCCGAGAGGTCACAAAAGACCCCAGGACAACGTCTAAAGAACTGCAGGCCTCACTTGCCTCAATTAAGGTCAGTGTTCACGACTCCACCATAAGAAAGAGACTGGGCAAAAAAGGCCTGCATGGCAGATTTCCAAGACGCAAACCACTGTTAAGCAAAAAGAACATTAGGGCTCGTCTCAATTTTGCTAAGAAACATCTCAATGATTGCCAAGACTTTTGGGAAAATACCTACTGGACTGATGAGTCAAAAGTTGAACTTTTTGGAAGGCAAATGTCCCATTACATCTGGCGTAAAAGGAACACAGCATTTCAGAAAAAGAACATCATACCAACAGTAAAATATGGTGGTGTTAGTGTGATGGTCTGGGGTTGTTTTGCTGCTTCAGGACCTGGAAGGCTTGCTGTGATAGATGGAACCATGAATTCTACTGTCTACCAAAAAATCCTGAAGGAGAATGTCCGGCCATCTGTTCGTCAACTCAAGGTGAAGCGATCTTGGGTGCTGCAACAGGACAATGACCCAAAACACACCAGCAAATCCACCTCTGAATGGCTGAAGAAAAACAAAATGAAGACTTTGGAGTGGCCTAGTCAAAGTCCTGACCTGAATCCAATTGAGATGCTATGGCATGACCTTAAAAAGGCGGTTCATGCTAGAAAACCCTCAAATAAAGCTGAATTACAACAATTTTGCAAAGATGAGTGGGCCAAAATTCCTCCAGAGCGCTGTCAAAGACTCATTGCAAGTTATCGCAAACGCTTGATTGCAGTTATTGCTGCTAAGGGTGGCCCAACCAGTTATTAGGTTCAGGGGGCAATTACTTTTTCACACAGGGCCATGTAGGTTTGGATTTTTTTTTCTCCCTAAATAATAAAAACCACCATTTACAAACTGCATTTTGTGTTTACTTGTGTTATATTTGACTAATGGTTAAATGTGTTTGATGATCAGAAACATTTTGTGTGACAAACATGCAAAAGAATAAGAAATCAGGAAGGGGGCAAATAGTTTTTCACACCACTGTATATGTGGTGCAGATATTTTAGTGGAATTTTAAAGAAAATTTGGGGTTTCAAGTATAGGGTAATTTTGGGGTTGTATTTTGGTTTAAGTATGACTTGACTGCATGGAATAACAACAACATCCATATTACTAAACGAGAATGGTAAACCGGATGGACGCAGGGACATCCGGACATGGGCCGTGGACGCAAAAGATGTACTGCGCAGGCGCCCCCACAAAACCCCCCTTCCAAGCAATGGAAACCGGATGGAAAGCAACGTAAAATAAGAACTGAGGCGCCGCGCCCATAGCACACAGAAAAAAGGAGTCGGACGCCGGTGCCGCACGAAGCCCATGGCACACAAAACGGAACACACACAAAGAAGAGGATTGAGACCCACGACACACAAAGCTCCCCTCCAGTAACTGAAATAAGAAATGAGGCGACGCATCCCTAGAACACCAAAAAGAAAGGAGTCAGACGCAAGCGCCACATAGCACACGAAACGGTACGCACACAAAAAAGAGGATTCAGACCCACGACCCACAAACACCCCCTCCACTAACAGAGATATAAAAAAAAAGTGAGGCAACGCGCCCCTAGCACACAAAAAAAAAAAGAAGTTGGACGCGAGCGCCACACAAACCCATTGGACACGAAACGGGACAGACTACGGACATAGCACACGAAACATACACAAAAAGGAGGATTCAGACCCACGACCACACTAACATAAATAAGAAATGAGACACACAGCCCCATTACTGAACGAACCGTCCGTATTAAACATATGTCATCTGAACACATTCAAATTATGCAGCATAGGTCGATGTCATTACACTGATGCACTATTAACCGTTCAACCACAGAAAAGGCTCCATATTAACAGCGAGTGCGATCCTCCTTATTACTTATCCATATTTCTAACGCTGAAGAACAAACAAGTCATGAATTCACGATCACGGGTACAAAACGATACGGCTCAAGTGACGGGACCAAACACACGAACCCGCATGAAAAAAAAAACAATACATGTAGGCGCCTACAACGCGCTTCTGAAACCCCGGAAGAAAAAATGTCTCGGCTCCAAAAACGCAAAGCTCAACTAACACAGTTACAGAAACGAGCGCAGATGGACAGACACAATGAACGTAGACGCATGCAGCGCGCGTCTCAAAGTGCTGCATCGAAACAGGCAAGGGTTCAAAACGAAACACCTCGAGTCTCAGAGATACAAAAACGGCAGCGAAGGGACAAAATAAATAAACGCAGACGTCTACAACGCGCATCTGAAATGCCGGAAAACAAGCAGGCAAGGCTCCAAAAAGAGAAAGCTCGACTAACCGACATACAAAAACGGGCAAGGCTCAATACAAACAATGAACGCCGTAAACTGCAACGGGCTTCTCACACAGCACAGGCAAATCGATTACAGCTCCAGAATAGCACGTCCCAAATCCTGCACATACAACGACGCGCCTCTCAAACGGCACAAGCAAAAGATACACGTCAAGGACATCAACGACAGACACCTGCTAAACGATTGCGCCAGTTAGCTGACAACGCATTCAATAATGACTCCACTATTCATGAAAATTCATTGGGATTAATAAATGTCATTTGCAATCATTGTCATTCACTTAACTTCCCTGAAGAAACAACTGGCAATACAAGTAATGAATTTACACGTTGTTGTCAAAAGGGTCAAATTAGACTGCCTCCTTTACATTCATTTCCTTCATATCTACAGAAGCTTCTAACTAACAAAGTACCTGAAAGTAAAAACTTTATGAACTGCATTAGATCCTACAATAGGTCATTTGCTTTTGCATCTAATGGCATCCAGTCACTTACTCAACACCATTGATAAACTTCTACAAACGTTGATGAATAATAATATTCCCTTTGGAGGAAAGGTACTTTTATTATGAGGATATTTTAGACAGTGCTTAGCTATTGTTCCACATGCCATGCGCTTAGCTATTGTTCAGTCCACCTTAAAATACGCAGACAATTAGCATTGCTTTCAAAAGATACAGTTGGTACAAAACATGCGATGTCCAGATCCCGAATATAACAATTGGTTGTTACAACTGGAAGACGGTACACTCACCAATACAGATGGACTTCACTCAGATATTATTACAATTCCTCAACCCTTTATCTGCGACGACTTAGTTACAGAGATATTTGGAACAGCAATCTCATTACACCAAATACCCCTTTTAACACAACAAACTATATTATGTCCAAAAATTGGAACAGCAATCTCATTACACCAAATACCCCTTTTAACACAACAAACTATATTATGTCCAAAAAATATTAATGTTGATCACATTAATAACCAGGTCATTTCATTACTTCATGGAGAGGCACAGCTCTTTCTAAGCTCTGACAAAGTTGACTCTGATGACGACAATGACCATCTTAATTTCCCCTTACAATATTTGAACACTATTAACCCAGCCGGATTACCACAACACAATCTTAGCCTTAAAAACGGAACAATAATCATGCTATTAAGAAACCTTAACACTACACAGGGTTTATGCAATAGTACACGTTTAGTCGTCAACACCATACCTCTCTGAGCCCGTTTTTGGACATGGACAACTTTATTTGCTTCCTATATGCATCGTCTACACCTTCACACTATGCTATATCTCATTCATATATCACGCTCTTTGTAATTTCCCAACACCAGGGGTTGGCGAGCGAAGCGAGCAGGGGGCAGGGCCCCTAGTTTATTTATGTAGCACATTTTCATACAAAAAAGTAGCTCAAAGTGCTTTACATAATGAAGAAAATAAAAATAAAAGACAAAGTAAGAAATTAAAATAAGGCAACATTAGTTAACATAGAATAAGAGTAAGGTCCGATGGCCAGGGAGGACAGAAAAAACAAAAAAAAAACTCCAGACAGCTGGAGAAAAAAATAAAATCTGCAGGGGTTCCAGGCCACGAGACTGCCCAGTCCCTTCTGGGCATTCTACCTAACAAAAATGAAATAGTCCTCTTTGTATTTAAGGTTCTCACGGAAGGACTCGATGATGATGGTCATGCAGACTTCTGGCTTTTAATCCATCAGTGTTGGAACATCACGGTGCTTCGAGTAGATGCACTGCCACCACAAAGAAACCGGAAAAAGAAACAGAAGAGAAAGTAGGGGTTAGTACGGATTTTAGAGCCACCATGAATAGTTATTATAATGAATTGGATATACAGAGTATCAGGATTAAATTAAAGTGAAGTTATGAGAAAGCCATGTTAAAATAATGTGTTTTTAGCAGTTTTTTAAAATGCTCCACTGTATTAGCCTGGCGAATTCCTATTGGCAGGCTATTCCAGATCTTAGGTGCATAACAGCAGAAGGTCGCCTCACCACTTCTTTTAAGTTTTGCTCTTGGAATTCTAAGGAGTCACTTATTTGATGATCGAAGGTTACGATTTGGAATATAAGATGTCAGACATTCCGATATATAAGATGGGGCAAGATTATTTAAGGCTTTATAAACCATAAGCAGAATTTTAAAGTCAATCCTGAATGACACAGGTAACCAGTGTAGTGACATCAAAACTGGAGAAATGTGCTCGGATTTTCTTTTCCTAGTTAGGATTCTAGCAGCTGCATTCTGCACTAGTTGCAAACGATTTATGTCTTTTTTGGTTAGTCCTGAGAGGAGTGCATTACAGTAATCTAGTCGACTGAAAACAAATGCGTGAACTAATTTCTCAGTATCTTTCAATGATATAAGAGGTCTAACTTTTGCTATGTTTCTTAAGTGAAAAAATGCTGTCCTAGTGGTCTGATGAATATGCGATTTAAAATTCAGATTACAGTCAACAGTTACCTCTAAGCTTTTTACCTCCGTCTTGACTTTTAATCCTAATGCATCCAGTTTGTTTCTAATAGCCTCATTGTATCGTTTATTACCAATCACTAAAATTTCAGTTTTCTCTTTATTTATCATTCGAAAATTACTATTCATCCATTCAGAAATACAAGTAAGACATTGTGTTAGTGAATCAAGAGAATCGGTGTCATCAGGTGCTATTGATAAATACAGCTGTGTGTCATCAGCATAGCTGTGGTAGCTCACATTGTGCCCTCAGATAATCTGACCTAATGGATGCATGTAGATTGAGAAGAGCAGCAGACCCAGGATAGAGCCTTGTGGAACACCATATAGGATATCATGTGTCTTTGAGTTGTAATTACCACAACTAACAAAGAATTTTCTCCCTGCCAAGTAGGATTCAAACCAATTTAAGACACTGCCAGAGAGGCTCACCCATTGACTAAGGCGATTTCTAAGAATATTGTGATCAATGGTGTCAAATGCGGCACTCAGATCTAGGAGGATGAGAACAGATAAATGGCCTCTGTCTGCATTTACCTGCAAGTCATTTACTACTTCAACAACCAGCAGTTTCTGTGCTATGATTTGTTCTAAAACCTGACTGTAATTTATCAAGAATAGCATGTTTATTGAGGTGGTCATTTAACTGTATAATGACTGCCTTCTCTAGAATTTTACTTAAGAAAGGCAGGTTAGAGATGGGTCTAAAATTTTCAAGAGCAGAGGGGTCAAGATTATTTTTCTTAAGTAGGGGTTTAACTACAGCAGTTTTAAGACAGTCTGGGAAGACCCCCGTATCTAATATCCTCACAGGTGGCGCAGTGGTAGTGCTGCTGCTTTGCAGTAAGGAGACTGTGGAAGATTGTGGGTTCGCTTCCCGGTTCCTCCCTGTGTGCATAGCGCTTTGAGTATTGAGAAAAGCGCTATATAAATGTAATGAATTATTATTATTATTAATGACGAATTTACTATGTCAAGAATATTATCAATTAGCACCCCCGATACTTCTTTGAAAAAAAACTTGTTGGTATTGGGTCAAGGACGCAGGTGGAGGGTTTCAGTTGAGAAATTATTTTATGTAAATCAGGTAAATCAATTCTGGTGAAAGAATTCGTTTGTAACGGAGTACTGGGGTTTAGGAGGATCCTCAGTGTTGGGGAGATATACTAGGTTATTTCTAATATCATTAATTTTTTGATTGAAAAATACAGCAATAGCCTCACAGGTTTTACTGGAAGTACTTTGGAGGCATTCCTTTGAGTTACCTGGGTTTAGCAGATAATCAATCGTTGAGAATAAGACTCTGGGATTACTAGCATTGTTATTTGTAATCTTAGAGAAATAGCAACGCCTCTCAAGACGGACTGTGTGATTGTATTCTGTTATTTTAACCTTTAATATTTCATAGTGGATAGTTAGGTTAGTTTTCCTCCATTTACGCTCGGCTCTACTGCATGTTCTCTTTAGATAAGACACATTTTGGGTCTTCTGTGGTATAACAATGCTAGAAGATTTTTTAACTGTCTTTTCAGGTGCAACTATGTCAACAGCAGCTCTCACTTTAGTATTAAATCTTTCCACCTTACTATTTACATTATCCTCGCTATTATAGTTGGCACTATAAATGGACTGATTGCTTAGAATGTTTGTAAGTTTTAAAGCTGCTGATGAGTCAAGCGCTTTTTAACAATGTGCTTCTCATGAATGTTTTCTATCTATTTCTACAGTAAATAGTAGAAGAAAATGGTCTGATAGACCAATATCAATGACCTGCCATACATCAACTTTTAGTCCTTTAGTAATTACTAAGTCTAACGTATGACCTGCTTTATGTGTTGGCTGATTAACGAGCTGTCTCAAATCAAGAGTCCAGGAGATTCATGAATTCTTTTACTTTTTGTTCACACTGATTACCTATATGAAAGTTAAAGTCGCCGACTATTAAGAGTGTGTCATAGTTCGTAATTAAAATTGACATTAAGTCGGAGAATTCATTAAAGAAAGACGCATTAAATTTAGGAGGTCTATACACGAATAACACTAGAACGTGAGTATCTCCAAGAATAACAATGGTGAGATACTCAAAGGAATGTTGTTTGCTTCAAATAAAATAAAGTATATGCTTATTTAAATCCACATTAACAAAATACAGCTAAGCTAATATATATTTTGTATTGTCTTACTCCTATGATGCACAGTGTTAAAGAGTTTGTTTTGATGGGGATTTTTTTACATTTATTATGTTCATTTTTATGTTGCATCTTAGAGAAAATATTTTCATGTATTCTGTCCTTTTAATGTTCACTATGATTAAACCCTTCTTGTAAATCAACGTTTCCCACATAACAATTCTTTGAATTAAATGCCCAGTCTACAAAAGAAAGGGAAAAACAAGCTTGCGCCTAAATAAAGTACATTTGATTGAATGTGATCAAAACTAAGCTTGTAATTTATATTTTAGGTCTGTTATTCAAAAGTATTTTAAAGTTGTTCTTTAGACTTTTCTGACAGTCTAAAGAATAGAATGAATTCACAATAGTGTAAAGTATAATGTGTTGCCTCATTAATTTCTTACCACTGTTTCTTCTGACTTGTGTAATTAGCGGTTCCCCCACCAAGGAAGACTCGTGCAGAGCTTATGAAGGACATTGATGCAGAGTACTATGGTTACAGGGATGAAGATGACGGTGTTTTGGTGCCCCTTGAGCAGGATTGTGAGAAGCTAGGTAAGTCAAAAGTGTTAAGAGTTTTTGTACTAGGAATTAATGAAATAATTACTTGAGGCAGAACCTTTAATAGCATGCACATGATGATGGGTAGACAAAAATAGAGGGAGAAAAGAAAGAAGGAAGGAAATAAATTGGGAAGTAGCAATATAATATTGCTTAAAAAACTTGTGTTAGTACTTGATAATGGTTAACATTCTCACAAGAATCTGCTTTCTTATTGAAGAAATTCTGACATTGTTCTCTCATGGTATATTGTAATGTCAGCAAGGAGAGAGACACACATGATATGCCTGTTGATTGCCGAGTGTTCCGTAGAATACGAAGGTAACCCTAATAAGTAGCATACTGCAAAACATTAAAAGCTTTTCTCATTATGTCTCCTAATATGATCACAAGTGTTGTTTCAAATAAATTTCAGCTGCCTACCCTGTGCTTGGGCACATGGTTTTCCGTCAGACAGAAATTTGTTAAGCTTACATAAAGTAAATGTAATTATACATTTAGAAATGGGAGGTTTCACCATTATTTACTATAGGAGTATTCCTCAGTTTAAATTTTACATTGAAGCAGCATTATATTGCAGTGTAGCCTAATTGCTAAAGAACTAAACTCTGTATTCCAATGTTTTGAGTAAAATTTATATTCTAGCTTTCTCAATTTTCCTCGACAAACTTGCAGCCTTATATACTACTACTAAACATAAGATCATTGGGATACTATTTATAGTAAAGTGTTTGTTATTTAAATGACTTGTTAGCAAGAATAAAGTTCATTCTATATAGTTATTAATGTTGCAGGCTGGTTTAACTAAAGGTTAGGGAGACTAGTATTACAGCTATGCATACTCCACTTTAAATAAAAAAAAAATAAATTGGACATCAACTTTTGCAAGAATCCTTTTTAAATGGGTTTAGAACACAAACAGATAGTGTATATATTTTTCAGTACATCAATCTATTTTATTTTATACTTCTTTAATAGGGTTTCTTCTTTATTAGCCATAATTACTTAATGGTCAGATATTGTTGAATAGATCAGTCTTTTATTGTCTCATACACTTACAGAACATAGTGAAATTCTTGTGCTACAGCTGTTCGTGGAGAGCAGGGAAGTACATACAGGCACAAATTCAATAAGATAATAAGAGGATGATGTATAAATACAGTAAATAAAAAAAATTAGATGACAGTACACATATATAGTACAGTTATAAATAAACCACCAGGTTGTTACAGTAGGACATACAAGGGCAGATTACAAAGAGTTCATTGACCTTATGGGCTGGAGGAAAAAGGCTATCCCCGAGATGGATAAAGTGAATGGTGAGACTTTCAGAAAGCAGAAGTGGATGAACTAGGTAGCTGTTATCAGAGATGATGGATTCAACTCTCCTCAAACATGTAATTTAGTACATGGTATGAAGCTGTGAAAGGACGGCCCAACTGTTTTTTTTTTTTTTTGTTTTTTATAATAAAAAAAGCTATACGGACAATCTGAAATAGTTTGCGATCCTGGAATGTCTGTTTACACACCATGATGTGTTTGGTCAGGGTACTTTCAATGGTGCAGCTGTAGAAGTTCATCAGTGTTTTGTTTCTAGCCCCACAGCTCTCAAGCATCCTAAGTACAAAAAGGCTCCACAAAGGCTTTTTTTAGGAAGCAGGAGGTGTTGACAAACCACAAAAGGAAATCAGTGATTTGGACACCCAGAAAAATTAAGCTTCTAACTGTCTGGACAGGGGATCTATTGGTGTGGAGTAGAGCATGAACGTCTTTGATGTCCTTTGTTTTTTGACATTCAGGGAGAGGTGGTTATTGTTATGGCACCATACAATCCATTCTTTTATCTCTCTGCCATGAGCATCCTCATCATTGTCACAGATGAGGCCAATCACAGTATTGTTGTCCACAAACTTGATGATACTGTTGCCCTCATACTTTGATACACTGTCATAGGGGAATAGACAGTATAGCAGTGGACTGTGGCAGCAGCCTTGTAGCATGCCAGCATTGGTAAGTAGCATGGCAAATTTCTTGTCAGTCCTCAATGACTGGTATTTGTCAGGATATCAAACATACAACCACAAGTGGAGCTGCTCAGACCAATATCTCTGAGCTCCAGACTAGAGGGTACAGTAGTGTTGAAGGCAAAGTTATAGTCATTGAACAGCATCCTGACAAAGGTATTTTTTCCTTACAGAAGTCCCGAAGTCATCTGCAGGGTGAGAGAAATGGCATCATCTACAGATCTGTTATGCTAGTATGCAAACTGTAGATGATCCAGGATAGCAGGGATGTCGTGGTTAGTGTGTATCATGACAAGTTTCTCCATATGCTTCATCTTGAGGATAGTGAGATGGGCTGATAGTCATTCAGGCAAAAAACAGCAATTAGTATTACTTTGTCACAGGTACAATTGTGGTTTTCTTGAAACACTGTGAGATTGTACACAAAGACAGAGCCACTTCCATGTACACCCATGACAGCTGGATGGTGCATGCCTTTAGCACATGGGATGGAATGCTGTCTGGGCTGACAGCTTTTCAGGGCTTAGCCCATTTAAATATTTTACAAATATCTGCCTCTGTAGCTGCACTTGCTCGGAGCACTGAAAACATTGCATCACTTGTCATATGTGTGCCATGAGGCTCAAAATGAGTAGTCATTTAGCTTAGGATGAGGCAATGGTGTTCGTGGGCACAGCTGGCAAGGTTTTGTAGTCCGTGATCACCTGCAGACCTTGCCAAATCAATGCAGGTTGCTGCCACCAAAATCAAAGTTTTTATGTTAGTCAGTTTCAAAATACTTTGTTTTTCTGTGTGTTTAAACAAATGTATTATTTATTCTGTATTAATGAGGGCACAGTAGACATGAGAGTGTTATAGAAGATGTCCTTCAATCTCTTTAAATAATTTTTGGACAATTTTATATTCTCAGTATTCACCAAATAAGTAGCAGGCAGGGGGCATGCATTTCTATAGCTGTGCAGGGCACCTACATGATGTAGTTGTAGTTCTAATGTCTTCATTGCATTTTGATAACCTGTTGCATATTCAGCCTTTGTTCATCATTTTGGCACTAGCGTATCCAGCCACTCCTTAAAATTCACCATTTGGGATACATGGCCTCTATGTTAGACGTGCTGCTCAGTAAAATTTTTGCCTTCCCGTCCAGCATGGACACATGTCAGGTCAGGTTGGGGAGCATGCACTGGTACAGTGCGTTTCCGCACCCACCACACAGGATGGGGTCCCAATTGATAAACCCCCCAGGAAGATGTGCGGTCCAGTCCCACTCTCTGGAAATGATCATCTATCTACCACAGCCAGGTGTTATGTGGGTAAACCTTTGGCCTGGTCTAGCCACTCAGGTCCTCATTAATGATGTTCCTGCAAGCCAGATCACCCTCGGCGATTCATACCACATTGCCTTAGTGCCGTAACAGACACTCCCTCACAATACAGGTAATGTGCCTCATTCAGGACTCCATGAGTAACCACTTATTCGACACAAAGTCAAACCAGTGGTACCCAAGGATCCTCCAAAGAGGCATGGTACAAAAGGAGTCCAGTTTTCATCTCGGGTCACTGGATAGCATCCGTGTCTTGCAGCCATATAGGAAAACCGGAAGCACCAGGGCTTTAAACACTAGGACCTTTGTCCTTTTACAAAGATATTGGGAGCACCACACACCCCATTCCAGCAACTCCTGAACCTCCCATGCTCTCCCAATCCGTCTACCGACTCCAAGGGAAGAGTCACCAGAGACATGAATGACACTGCCGAGGTAAGTAAATCTCTGAACGCAGTCAACACTCTCTCCGCAAATGGACACACTGCTGATGGCTGCTGTGCCCAAGAGGTTATTAAAAGCCTGGACACATCAAATATAAACCTGCCTTGAAGAGAATGCAGTTCATGAATCTCCACAGAGGAATCTTCACCTGTTACTGACACTTCTGTTAATCACATATCTGCACAATTACAAAAAATTGCCTTTTGAATCTGCTACAATACAAGTTTAAAGTTTCAATTATTTAATTTGCCATTGGCCAACCAAGTAGAAATAATAATAGCCAAAGACTATTTTTGGTTTTAGTTGCAACCATTTTAGTCACAGTCTGGAACTCTGAAATACAATATGTTATACCACGAGGTTGAGGGATTTAAGAGTAGAGCTACAAAAGAAGGCGACAAAAGATTTCTGAAACATTGAAGGTTTCCTAGAGCACAGTGGCTTCCATGATTCTTAAATGGGATAAGTTTAGAACAACCATGACTCTTCATGGAGCTGGCTGCTTGGCCAGACTAAACAGCCTTGAAAGAAGAGTCATGGGAAGAGAAGTGACCAAGAATATAACCGTCACCCTGGCTAAGTTCCAGAGAACCTGCATGGAGATGGGAAGAAACTTCCAGGAGGAAACCGCCACTTCAATACTTCACTAATCTGGGCTTCATTTCAGAGTTGTGAGATGACACACAAAAGTCGCTTGGAGTTTGCAAAGACACATAATGGACTCTCAGACTATTAGTAAAGGTATTCTCTAGTCTGATGAAACCAAGGCAGGACTGTTTGGCCTCAATTCTAAGTATTACATCTGGAGCAAACCAAGCACTGCTCATGACCTGCACAATACCATTCCAACATTGGATTATGGTGGTGGGAGCATCATGCTGTGGGGTTGTTTTTCAGCAGCAGGGACTGAAAGACTAGGCAGGGTTGAGAGAAAGCTGAATGGAGCAAAGTACAGAGAAGTCCTTAATGCAAATCTGATCCAGAGCCCTCTGGACCTCAGATTGGGAAGAAGGTTCGTCATCTATGTGTATGTGTGTATATATAAAAAATATACTAGCTGTGTAAGCCCGGGCACCTACAAACTATTGAAATCGTCAGGAAAATAAATTGAAATGCAGTGTCGGCGCCTTCATTTTACGAATGTGCTCACCCCTCCCATCCCCAATCCCCCACCCCCACACCACCTTGTCTATCAGTGGTTAAGCAAACTTCTCCTCGGAGGTTTAGTTTTGCCAATGTGTTTGCCTCGCTTGTGTATTAGTGGCTAAGCGAGTTTGTCTTTCTTGGGCAGTTTCACTTTGGCAACGGAGTCACTTTCTTTCAGGTTCATGCTGTAGCCTCATACTTCTTTCTTCTTCCGACTCGTTAACTTGGGACCACCTTGCCAGCTCTTCCGGGCTGGACAAACAAATGCACACACTTCCACATTTATTTATTTGGTATTTTTAATGTGAACTGTTATCCTATAACAATGTTTCCAAAGTTAAAACAAATAATTTTCTGTAGGTATTTAACTGAAGAAAAACTCATGTTAGTGTTTGCCTAAGTATTTAAACCTCTGTGCTTTGGAAGTTCTGGGTTTACACAAATAACCATAATTAAACATAATTAGGTACTACTAAGGAGTCCTTTATATCTCTCTGGATATAAAAAGCACCCTATGTAAAGACCATAGTCTTTGTTGGACAATCGCTGCAAAAATGAAGATAAAGGAGCATTCTACCGATTTGTGAAACAAAGTCATTGAAATGCAGGAGGCAGGAAATGGCCAAAAAGTATTGAATAGTTTCAATGTCCTGGTAAACACTTGGATCCTTCATCAGAAAGTGGAAGGTTCATAACAGCACCCAGACTCTTATTACAACAGTACATTACTCAAAACTAAACATCACAGCAAGATGTTGACTGGTAAGAGAGGCTACTAAAATCCAACCATCACTTTCAGAAATCTGCTGTGCTCTTTGGCTGAAACTGGAGTGAAAGTGCATGGGTCTGCAATTTCAAGAACTTTTCATAAAACAGGCATTTGAGGGAAGCAAGAAAGAAGCCGTTCCTTTAGAGAAGGTCCACATAAAAGCACGTATACCACTTGCTACAAAGCATGTGAAAGACCCAGTTAAGATGTGGGAGAAGGTTTTATGGTCAGATGAGAACAAAATAGAACTTTGGTCAAACTTCAAAGAGGTGTACAGTATGTGTGACATAAAACTAACACTGCCCATGCCTCAAGAAACACCATACCTACGGTGAAATATGGTGGTAACAGCATCATGCTGTGGGGATGTTTTTCATGTGCTGGGACTAGGAATCTTATCAGAGTTGAACGGACAATGGATGGATACAAATACCACACAATACTGCAGGAGAACTTGTTTCAGTCTGCTATGAACCTATGGCTCCGGGAGAAGATTAATCTTTCACCATGACAATGACCCTAAGCATAAGGCTAAAGCAACACTGGAATGGCTCAGAAACAGAAAGCTGAATGTTTTGGAGTGGCCAAGTCAAAGCCCTGATCTTAACCCTTTTGAGAACCTGGCGCACTAGTTGAAAACTGCTGTCCAGAGGCGCCATCCCACTAACCTAGAGGATTTCTATAAATTCTGGCAATAAGAATGGGGAAGAATCACCCCAGAACAATGTGCAAAACCCGTACTTCCTTTCCGCAGAAGAATTAAGGCTGTTATTGCAGTAAAAGGGTTCTCAACAAATTATTAATGTTTAGGACTTTAATACTTTTGCAAACACTAACTTTAGAATTTTTCTTCTTCACTTAAATATCTACAGAAAATGATTTATTTTAACTTAAAAACGAATTGTTATAACATTAAAAATACTGAATGGATAAATGTGTACAAATCTGGGGTGGAGTGGTGGCTCTGAGGCTAAGGATCTACGCTGGTATCCTGAAGGTTGCCGGTTCGAATCCCTGTCACTGCCAAAAGAGATCCTACTCTGCTGGGCCCTTGAGCAAGACCCTTAACCTGTAATTGCTCCAGGGGTGCTGTACAATGGCTGACCCTGCGCTCTGACCCCAAGGGGTATGCGAAAACTAACAAATTTCTAATACGAGAAATCATATAAGACGAAATAAAGAACAAAAAAAAAAAAAAATGTGTACAAATCTTGTCATGAAGAAAATTATGACTTTCAAGGGAATTGAATACTCTTGATTACCACTTTGTGAGTGTGTGAGTGAGTGTGTGAGAGAGAGAGAGAGAGATAGTAGGGTAGTCAAAGTTAACACATGCAGTTAATATGTAACAGTATAATGTAATATTTTTTAACACAACCCTTCCTATCTAAGCCAGTGATTTTCAAACTGAGACTTGCATCCTTGGAAAGGTTGCCTTTATTTATTTTTTAAATATCTGTTCCAGTTTTAAAAATTCTTTCAGTTGCCCTGTTTTTAAATAAACATATAGATAATGGGTTCTTTACCACAAACAGCTGTCAGGTGGTACATAAGGGATACAAAAAAGGTCAAAAGTGGCACATAAAAGGACTGTTGATTACATGGCAGCTGAACACAAATCTCTATGCTCAGCCGTGGTTTGTTTCCACTGATCCATCTGACGATGCTCCTGGTATGAGACTCCACTCCTGTCTTTCCAAATCTAAATCTTTTAAAGCTCACATGGGCTCAGAGAGAACAGTTCTCTCTAAATTCAACACCTCACGCCAAGAATGATGGATTTCTGCAAAAGTGAGACTCTCACATGAGTGCTCTCTTTCTCACCTCCAAATTCCCCATCATTAGCTTATGCACATGAACAAGCTTCTCTGTCTGTCTCTCTCCCTCACTCTCTCTGGTCTGGCCCACCAACGTTACAAGAATTTTTTGGTTTTGGTGAACTTATTTTTTTTAATAAAACTGACATATCTAACATTTCATTTAGTGTTCTTGATTAGCAGCGGAAAGCTAAGGTTTCAGACAGAGCTTCCAATGTTTGATAAGCTTCAACCAGCCTATTCCTGTGTTTGCTTTTAAAGGATGGAGTTTGCAGCAGAACTGTGCTTAAAGTTCTCAAAAGTGAAATCCAACCTTAACCATAATGACCCAATAAAACACAGACCCTTAACCTCCACAATTGACTTTAAGTAATTTCGCCCTTTTTTTTTTTTTTTTTAAAACACTGAGTTGTATGTAACTTATTTTTCTATTTCTTTTGACTTGGATGAATGTGAAACTATCCATCCATCCATCCATCCATTTATTTTCCAACCCGCTGAATCCGAACACAGGGTCACGGGGGTCTGCCGGAGCCAATCCCAGCCAACACGGGGCACAAGGCAGGAAACAATCCTGGGCAGGGTGTCAACCCACCGCAGGACACACACCCACACAGTAGGACCAATTTAGAATCGCCAATCCACCTAACCTGCATGTCTTTGGACTGTGGGAGGAAACCTACGCAGACACGGGGAGAACATGCAAACTCCACGCAGGGAGGACCCGGGAACCGAACCCGGGTCTCCTAACTGCGAGGCAGCAGCGCTACCACTGTGCCACCGTGCTGCCTGAATGTGAAACTATTTTTTTTATAAATTAAAAAAAATGCGTAACAAAAACCTAAAGAAATGTCATGCCTAGTATTGTTCAGTACTTAACAATATAAGACTAAAATAAAATGTGGATCTTTCAAAATCTGTCAATTCTTGGAGGTGGTGTGCCAAGAAAAAAGGCTGAAAACTCTGGACCTATAGATATCAAGTTTCATGTAATAACATGTATCAATAGTTTACTATAGTTAAACATTTTCTCTGATTAATAGAGCTACTGTTATACAAAATCATGCAGTAGGTCTAATGTCAGCAGCAACTGCAATCAGAGATCATTCTCCACTTCATTGCTTTGAGTTTATATTAGATGTGGCCTTGAACAGACTGGCAAAAAAATTTGGGGGGGGGGGGGGGGGTTCTTGACTTACTTTGGGATAGATAACACCATCCAACCTCTGCTCCTTACAGTCAAGCTGACAGAGATGGGAGTAGATTCATACCTGGTGGCATGGATCGTGGACCATCTTACAGACAGACCTCAGTATGTGTGTCTTGGGAACTGCAGGTCTGACATTGTGGTCAGCAATACAGGAGCGCCGCAGGGGACTGTACTTTCTGCGGTCCTGTTCAGCCTATATACAGTGGGTACGGAAAGTATTCAGACCCCCTTCAATTTTTCACTCTTTGTCATATTGCAGCCATTTGCTAAAATCATTTAAATTAATTTTTTCCCTCATTAATGTACACACAGCACCCCATATTGACAGACAAAAAAAAGAATTTTTGAAATTGTTGCAGATTTATTAAAAAAGAAAAACTGAAATATCACATGGTCCTAAGTATTCAGACCCTTTGCCCAGTATTTAGTAGAAGCACCCTTTTGAGCTAATACAGCCATGAGTCTTCTTGGGAAAGATGCAACAAGTTTTTCACACCTGGATTTGGGGATCCTCTGCCATTCCTCCTTGCAGATCCTCTCCAGTTCTGTCAGGTTGGATGGTAAACGTTGGTGGACAGCCATTATTAGGTCTCTCCAGAGATGCTCAATTGGGTTTAAGTCAGGGCTCTGGCTGGGCCATTCAAGAACAGTCACGGACTTGTTGTGAAGCCACTCCTTCGTTATTTTAGCTGTGTGCTTAGGGTCATTGTCTTGTTGGAAGGTAAACCTTCGGTCCAGTCTGAGGTCCTTAGCACTCTGGAGAAGGTTTTTGTCCAGGATATCCCTGTATTTGGCCGCATTCATCTTTCCCTCGATTGCAACCAGTCGTCCTGTCCCTGCAGCTGAAAAACACCTCCACAGCATGATGCTGCCACCGCCATGCTTCACTGTGGGGACTGTATTGGACAAGTGATGAGCAGTGCCTGGTTGTCTCCACACATACCGCTTAGAATTAAGGCCAAAAAGTTCTATCTTGGTCTCATCAGACCAGAGAATCTTATTTCTCACCATCTCAGAGTCCTTCAGGATGTCTTTTAGCAAACTCCATGCAGGCTGTCATGTGTCTTGCACTGAGGTATGTGTGGAGACAACCAGGCACTGCTCATCACTTGTCCAATACAGTCCCCACAGTGAAGCATGGCGGTGGGAGCATCATGCTGTGGGGGTGTTTTTCAGCTGCAGGGACAGGACGACTGGTTGCAATTGAGGGAAAGATGAATGCGGCCAAGTACAGGGATATCCTGGACAAAAACCTTCTCCAGAGTGCTAAGGACCTCAGACTGGGCCGAAGGTTTACCTTCCAACAAGACAATGACCCTAAGCACACAGCTAAAATAACGAAGGAGTGGCTTCACAACAACTCTGTGACTGTTCTTGAATGGCCCCGCCAGAGCCCTGACTTAAACCCAATTGAGCATCTCTGGAGAGACCTAAAAATGGCTGTCCACCAACGTTTACCATCCAACCTGACAGAACTGGAGAGGATCTGCAAGGAGGAATGGCAGAGGATCCCCAAATCCAGGTGTGAAAAACTTGTTGCCTCTTTCCCAATAAGACTCATGGCTGTATTAGCTCAAAAGGGTGCTTCTACTAAATACTGAGCAAAGGGTCTGAATACTTAGGACCATGTGATATTTCAGTTTTTCTTTTTTAATAAATCTGCAACAATTTCAAAAATTCTTTTTTTTGTCTGTCAATATGGGGTGCTGTGTGTACATTAATGAGGGAAAAAATTAATTTAAATGATTTTAGCAAATGGCTGCAATATGACAAAGAGTGAAAAATTGAAGGGGGTCTGAATACTTTCCATACCCACTGTACATCGGACTTCTAATTTAACTGAGTCCTGCCACGTGCAAAAGTTCGCTGACGACACAGCTATCGTGGGCTGCATTAGGAGTGGGCAGGAGGAGGAGTATAGGAACCTAATCAAGGACTTTGTTAAATGATGCGACTCAAACCACCTACAACTGAACACCAGCAAAACCAAGATGCTGATGGTGGATTTTAGGAGGACCAGGCCCCTCACGGATCCCGTGATCATTAGAGGTGACTGTGTGCAGAGGGTGCAGACCTATAAATACCTGGGAGTGCAGCTGGATGATAAATTGGACTGGACTGCCAATACTGATGCTCTGGGCAAGAGAGAACAGAGCTGACTATACTTCTTAGAAGGCTGGGGTCTTTCAATATCTGCAATAAGATGCTGCAGATGTTCTATCAGACGGTTTGTGGTGAGCGCCCTCTTCTATGCGGTGGTGTGCTGGGGAGGCAGCATAAAGAAGAGGAACGCCTCACGCCTGGACAAACTGGTGAGGAAGGCAGGCTGTATTGTAGGCACGGAGCTGGACAGTTTGACAGGAGCCTGCTCAGTGCCCGTCGCTCTGCCACGGATGTCAATCATGGAGAATCCACTGCATCAACTAAACAGTATCATCTCCAGACAGAGGAGCAGCTTCAGCGACAGACTACTGTCACTGTCCTGTTCCACTGACTGATTGAGGAGATCGTTCCTCCCCCACACTATGCGACTATTCAATTCCACTCGTTAAACATTAACATTATTTATTTCATACGTGAAAAAATGCTGTCCTAGTGATTTAATTAATATGTGATTTAAAATTCAGGTCACAGTTAACAGTTACCTCTAAATACTTTACTTCCTTCTTGACTTTTAATCCTAATGCATCAAGTTTATTTCTAATGACCTCATTATATCCATTATTGCCAATCACTAAAATTTCAATTTTCTCTTTATATAGTTTGGGAAAATTGCTACTAATCCATTCAGAAACACAAGTAACATTGTGTCAGTGAATCAACAGAGTTAAGGTAATCAGGTGCTATTGATAAGTACAGTTGTGTGTCATCAGCATAGCTGTGGTAGCTTGCATTATGCCCCGAGATAATCTGACCTAATGGAAGCATGTAAATCGAAAAGAGCAGCGGACCCAGAATAGAGCCATATAGAATATCATGTGTCATCAAAGTATAATTACCACAACTAACAAAAAATTTTCTACCTGCCAGGTAGGATTCTAACCAATTTGAGACACTGCCAGAGAGGCCCACCCATTGACTAAGGTGATTTCTAAGAATATTGTTATCAGTGGTATCAAATGCGGCACTACGATTAATTGTAGAGAATAAGACTCTGGGATTACTAGCCTTCTTATTTATAATCTAGAGAAAAAGCAGCGCCTCTCAAGATGGACTGTTGTTGTTGTATTCTGTTATTTTAACCTTCAATATCTCCTAGTGGATAGTTAGTTTAGTTTTTCTCCATTTACGCTCAGCTCTCTGGCATGTTCTCTTTAAATCAGACACTCTTTGGGTCTTCCACGGTATAACAATGCTAGAAGATTTTTTTAACTGTCTTTTCAGGTGTGACTATGTCAGCAGCAGCTCTTACCTTATTATTAAAATTTTCCACCTTACTATTTACATTATCCTCGCTTTTGTAGTTAGCACTACAAATGGACAGGTTGCTTAGAATGTTTGTAAATGTTGAAGCTGCTGATGAATCAAAGAAGCGTTTTTTAACAATATGCTTCTCGTGAATATTTTCTATCATTATTTCAATATTAAATAGTAAAAGAAAATGGTCTGATAGACCAATATCAACAATCTTCTTCACATCAACTTTTAGTCCTTTAGTAATTACTAAGCCTAACGTATGACCTGCTTTATGTGTAGGCTGACTAACGTGCTATCTCAAATCAAGGGTCCAGGAGGTTCATGAATTTTAAATTTAAAGTCACCAACTATTAGGAACGTGTCATAGTTCGTAATTATAATTGATACCAAGTCTGAGAATTCCTCAAAGAAAGACGCATCGTATTTAGGAGGTCTATACACGGATAATAGTAGAAACTGAGAAACTTCATGAATAACAGCAAGATACTCAAAGAACTTGAATTTACCAAAACTGACATCTTTACACTTTAACCAGCTCGATTAAATGTTTGCTAAACCGCTGCCTTTCTTACCTTGGCGATCCGCATGAGCAAAGCTGTAATTTGGCGGTGCAGATTCAATTAAAACAGCCGCACCATCTGAGCTAAGCCATGTTTCACTTAATGCAATAAAATCAATTTTCCTATCACTAATAATATCGTTAATGGAAAACGTCTTGTTGGTTAATACTCTAACATTTAATAAAGCCATATTTAATGTTTCAGAAGAGCAAAGCTGAATTGTATGTGCGTTATGGATATTTGAGATAGAAATTAGGTTATTTTTATTAGCGCCACTCTGTGCATATTTTTTATTTAATTTGTAATCTGTTTTACATTTACAAACATTTGTGTAACAAAATGGGTTGGCTTTAAGAGTTCAGTTACTTCAAGTGTGGTACTATGATAGAATGCCTTTGCAAGAAGACAGTTCATGAAATTTCATCCCCGCTGGATATTCCACAGTCAACTGTAAATGGTATTATTGGAAAGTGGAAGCGTTTAGGAACAATAGCAACTCAGCCACGAAGTGAAAGAGTGTAAAGTCACAGAGCAGGATCAACAACTGCTAAGGTGCATGTGTAAAAATCGCTACCACTCTGCTGATTGCATAGAGTTCCAAACTTCCACTGGAATTAATGTTGGAGAATGAATGAATGACAAAAACTGTGTGGCAAAAACTTCATGAATTGTCCATTGGTCAAACAGCTGCATGCAAGCCTCACATCACTAAGTCTGATGTTGAGCTTTGGATGGAATGTTGTAAAGCACACTGCTGCTGAACTGTGGAGTAGTGGAAACATGTTCTATTGAGTGAGGAATGACGCTTCTTTGTTTGGCAATCAGACATGCAGTCTGGGTTTGGCAGATGCTGGGAGAATGTTACCTGCCTGGCTACTTAGTGCCAACTCTGAAGTTTGGTGGAGAAGGGATAATCTTGTAGGGCTGTTTTTCAAGGTTTGGGCTAGGCCCCTTTCTTCCAGTTAGCATACCAAAACATTTTGGACAACGCTATGCTTCCAACTTTGTGGAAACGGTTTGGGGAAAGCTGTCTTCTATTCCAGCTTGACTGTACACCAGTGCACAAAGCAAGGTCCATAAAGACATGGTTGGATGAGTATGGTGTGGAAAACCTTAACTGGCCGACACTGAGCCCTGACCTCAACCCCATTGAACACTTTTGGGATGAACTAGAACAGAGATTGCAAGCCAGGCCTTCTCATCCAACATTAGTGCCTGACCTCATAAATGTGCTACAGAATGAATGGTCAAAAATTCACACGGGAAGCCTTACAAGAACAGTGGAAGCTCTGTTATAGCTGCAAAGAGGGGACAAACTCTATATTAAAGTCTATGTATTTGAATCCAATATCATTAAAGTCCCTGTTGGTGTAATGGTCTGGTTTGCCAATACATTTGTCCATATAGTGTAGTTTCCTGTGAGTGAAGCAGTTTGACCAGAGATGCCTGGCTACAAAGTATACTCTCTTCAACCTGCATCTTTCTCTCAAGTTGCACAAGTCAGACTGTTCTTCGCTTTCAAAACAGTCCATTTTAAAAATGGCCTCTGAAGTTTTAAAGGAGGGACATGATGCTCAATCCAAATGATCAAAATTAATCAACCCCTGATGTACAGTTGTTTTTGAGTGATTCCTTAACAATTATGTCCAGATACCAAGTCATCTTCATGTATGTTACTATACCTGTGTTTTCCATGCATTGTTGTTTGCATGGGTATTATTTTAAACGTACACCATAAATTTAAAGTGTGAAAATGTGCATTTTAATAAAATGATCAGCAATTCAAATTTGTTAAGCATACTAACCATTACACTACTTTTGCAACCTACATGGCACTGTTTCTATGTCTCTAACATTATATTATTTTGTACAACTCAAAGCAATTTTGTCAAAAACCTGACATATAATGAGAGGTACCTAAAGTTTGAAAAACTAGGCTATGTATAAAGAACAAATAGTGCTCATATTTTTTATTGCTGAGGGCTTTGAGTAGTGAGAAAAGTGCTATATAAATGCAAAGAATTATTATTATTATTTATATAATTCCTGTCCTCAGCAATAGCCAAGGCAGTACAGAAGTGGAAAGCTGACAAGGAATTGCGCCTGGTTGGAGATGGTGGTCCTGAAAAAGATACAGAAGAAGATGAGCATATATACAGAGTGCAAGAGGATGAGGTGAGCCAGCAAGAGCATCTTGACTTGTGAATGCATGAGATGTGTGCTATTGGGATGTCTATTATATATGGGTGTTCTTTGTTAATGCATATTTATTTGCAGTCGGATGAGGAAGAAGGAGAGAAGATTGAAAGAGAGGACAACCCACAGACATTTATGGCTCATGTGCCTGTACCCTCACAGAAGGAGGTAACACCATAGGGTTCCTTTATGCACAAAAAATGTATATGTGGCTTCTTAAGATTAAGGGGTTTTTGAAATGTGTTTTGCAGTGGTTTGCATCTATCTTATCATTTTTGCCCTGAGATCTGGATGGTTATACTGACAGTTTACAGTCATTGAAGACAAGGAATGGAGTCGAAAAGGCTATTCTGCTAATGTGCTCTTTGGGACTTAAATCACACTTTTTTTTTAATGATTTAAAATGTAACGTGCTATTGAGCATCATAATAGCTTTTGTAGTACTTTGTCACAAATTGGTGATGTTATAACCTGATATATATTTTATATTTTTTCACAGATTGAGGAAGCCCTTCTAAGAAGGAAGAAAATGGAGCTTTTGCAAAAATATGCTAGTGAATCTCTAATGGCGCAAAGTGAGGAAGCTAAGGCCTTAATGGGCTTGTAGCATTGAGTGTTGATCTTTTGGGGTGGAGAACCCTGATACTGGCTATTAACTAATTGGTCGCACATTCTATTGGAACTTTACAAAACTGGTTTTGTCATGTTGTAGGACTGTTCACAAACTTGGGTTAGGGCAAATTTCTGTAAATACAGTTTTTTGTACTTTGTAAATTTTACTTTTTTGTATTACATTTTGTAAAAATGTATATATCCAGTCTGAAATGTTAACCTGAATTAAAGACTGATAAATTATTTTTTAAATACCAGGCTATTTCTGTTTAGAATTGAAAGTGCTCCCATCACTTTTTCTATCTTTGCAGGCTGAATGTCTTCTCTACTGGTTGACTAATGCCTACAGGCTATACTACTGCTGGCTGGAAGCAATACTTATCTATGCATTAGTGCTTACATCCATGGTTGGACATTTTGATGTTTTTTGAGTAGATACTGTTTAGAGAGTATAAAGTACCTAGTTTGATTTGTACTGTGATGCAGCATTAGTGCTATAAATTCCACTGAAACAGGGGTACATTCAGTACTTCTTACAATCCAATATGACTAAGCAGACCCAACATAATGCAGCATAAACCAGAAACTGGCACTTACAGTACTTTCATCTATCATACCAAAAATGTTAGCTGCATTCATTTGATCTTTTTCAGGGGATTGCACAAATTAAGTAAAACTTTAACACTAGGTTGCTGTAGCTCCTGTGTCATCTTTTCCAGGAATTTTTAGTTATAGCTTCCGTTGACATAATCTCAGCAAGTAGGGAGCAGTAGTGGCCCACTCCTGCTACCACTAGTCGTGTAGCATGACATCCCTAGGTAGTCTATCAGACTGATGCAATTGAATTCTGTAAATATGTATGCCTATGTAAAAGCTTTGCTTAGAACAATTTTCAGTAATGTGGAAAGTCACTCTACGTTTCCATAGCAGTTTGTTAGTTGAAACATATGGCATGAAGAACTGACACTTTGTTGCACATTTGTTTATTTGTATACTTAAAAGTCTTGATCTCAAGATAAACAAAAAAGATAAGATGCACCAGAATACATTGTATACATTGTTCCCATAGATGTTGCTAGACAAGAGAGAATACTGCTAAATCATATTTTATAGTAAAATTGCCAGGCAGAAGGGCTCACATAATATTTAAGAGTAGTTTTAAGTATGAAAGAAAAGTAGCAAAAAGGTGTTTGCATAGAGAAAAAGATCATGCTTCAATGATAACCAATATTTGGTTATGAGGGGTTAATAAAATGCTTTTTTGCTGTAGAATTTGTTACCAGTGTAATGATCAAAGTTGTGTTCTGATTATGTAGCTTTTCTACTTCTTAATGTGAGCTCTGAATTTATCCCCTTTACTGCTCCATTGCCACAGAAATTTTGCAGAAGTAACTATATGAAGTGGATCACAGCGTGTCTCGTCGTGACATCCTTTTTTTTTTTTTTTTTTTTCTCTTACTTACTGCTATAATTTTTTAAGAATCTTTCCCCACTGACGTTTCACTACAGAATATGCTGACTTTCTCCAGCTCAGGTGCTTTTAAACAAAGCAGACTAGATCAACCTGATCTTGCGTAATTGTAAAAATTACTGTAGCATAGTTTCAGTATATCATTTTAGGAAAGTACACATATTCAGACTTACAAGATTTTTATATTGCAGCAAATCATATCTTAAAAAGTGTTGCTTATAATCTGTAAACTTGAACCACAGTGTTGGCCTCCATGTTTCAGATTTTTTTTTGCCTTACATGCTGCTACCTAGCCTTTACATCTCATCTTATACAAATACCTGGAAACACCAAAGCTGTAATTTTGCAAAGTACAATTTAAGTTTATTAAAACTGGTATATAGCCTTCACTAGAAGATGGACTGGAAACAAATTTAGTAACTGATACCAGTGAGATTATAATCAAAGAAAAATTAATCTGTGTCAGATTACTATACAGATTACATAAGGAATAAAAATACAGGTACTCATGGTCTTCACTCTGTTTAGAACAGTAGTAGACATTTATTATCCACTGTGTGGCCTCTTCGCTATTATTGGAAAAAGTACCAGCTGAACCATTCTAAAGTCTGAGTGTTGTTAGCACATGATGATCAGCAAACAGTTACCTGGTGTATAGTACCAGGACTAGTGCTTTGGGTATGAGGTGATTGCCTTAGGTGTACTTTTTATGCAGTTTTTTCAACATTACAAAATAATAATACTTTAATGCTTCATGTTAACCTTAAGAATAATTTATTTTAAAAGTTTCAACTCCCGCATAACACAGTTCACCACACTGAGCATCCAAGAATCAAAAAGGCTATGAAGCCACATGTTGGTACATGGTATTGGCATTCATTTTCCTAATTTTTATATTTTACCATAGATACCAACTTGGGGGGGGGGGGGGGTGCAGTCATAGAGCAGAGATACACTAATGTCACAATGATAAAAATGACAACTTTTTTCTTTTGGCATGTATGTGATTTTTGAGTGTTCAAATTTCTTTTGCAAGTGATTAAAATCCGAAATGAGTGTCTTACCATTGTCTATCCAGAATATGCAGAATTAAGAAAAAGTCATCAGATGAACACCACCTAATAAACATAAATACCAGCTACATGTGGCCTGCTTTCTTCAAATTGTTTACCGTGCAAGACATCTGAAAATTGGTAAGCCTATGATGGCAAATGCTCAAGAGTGACCTGAGTGTAATCATCACTGCTGAAGACTCTCCGGGACAAAAATAGTTGTTTGAGGTGTGACATTGCAGAAAATGTGTAGCAATTTAGCTGTGTTGGTAGACTAATTTTTTTTGTTTTGCGTTTCACATTTTTTTCCCAAAAAATAAATTTTACATCACACAAGTAAGAAGTTCTCATTAAATGGCAACTTAAAATTAAGTAATTTTAAGGGTAGCCTTTCATCAGCCAGTATACCATGAAGTTTACAATGATAGAGCACAATCATGTAATAATTTTACTATACAGCCCCTTATAAACAATAACCATATAGATTATTTAACTAAACTAACAAGCCTAATATAATCACAAAATTGACATATAATCTGAGCATTTACCCATATGTCATGTTTACAGTCTCCTTGCTAATGCATAGAGAGAAATATCACCCTCCAGACAATGAATGGTGTCAGTTTTTTCAGCGAGTCATCAACTATGGACAACTTTTTAGCATGCCAGGAGTGGATTTAAAGAGTTTAATCATAAAGTCATTGGTGGTGGTAAACTATAGAAGATGGCATTTGTGAATTTTTAATCTTAATTTAAATGTTAGCACATTTGAGAAATGCTTATACTTTTGAATTAAATCACTCTCTAGCAATGCATTCAAAGTCTACAGTTTCAATCCTGTTGCTGAGCTGACTGTAATTTTAATTTGCTGCAATTATGTCTCTGATGCTAAAACAGTTTGAGGAATATTATTGTTATTGAATGATTATCAGTGTTATTGCCTAACTTTTTGCCCCTCGGCAACCCCCTGGTTATAATGGGTCTGTATACAATGCAAACATAATGCATTGTATATATAATGATTATGTCGTTTTGTAGAATTACATTATTTTAGGAATCAATTGAAGTTGTCATCACAACGTCTGTTACGTCTCTCAAGTTCATGACACACTAGGTCAGTTAAAAAGGGCAGGTGAAATAGCTAAGGTAGGCATGCAGGAGGAGTGATGCAGCAGTGTTTTATTTCGCATTGTTTCATATGTACAGTATTTCTATTGTTTGTAATGCCTAATGTGCTTAATGTTTTAAGCCATTTTTTTTCAGTTTCGCATTTTTCCAAAAGATGTATTTTCTGATGCGCTGAGAAATGCATTATTGTGAGGCCTGTGTAGAAATACGTATAGTATGTTAATTAAATGTATCGCTTCCTCCACGGCAAGGATATCGGGGTGGTTGTTTATGAGCAGGCAGGAATGTACCTTGTCTAAAGCTACATTATCTGACGCGTCGGCCCAATATAGCAGCTTTTCCAATCGTTGTGTACTTAGTTTGTCACATTTGGGACACAACAAATAAGAAAACGCAGCAATTAGTGTCAATGAAGCTCCATTTACGCGTTTTAATTTTAGTTTGTATTTCATTATTGCTTCACTGGATAAATTGTAGGTAAAATCGGGGGGGGGGGTTATGTTAACGTTGAAATAGTTTATAAAAGCAAGGCAACTGATGAAAATAAAAAAATAAATGCCTTATCCTGTGTCCACATTTCAGTATAATGCAGGTAAGTATTTTACACATATATAATGAATGCAGCACAGTGTGTATCAGCCATTGTTATTGTCACACCAAGTACCGCTGTCTATCACTGAAATGTGTTCATGCCTTACGCACATGTTTATATCCTTGGAGCCTACTGCGGTGTCCACATTATTCCCATCTCTCAATTCTGTGCTGTGGCGTGCACTCCTGCTTATCAATCCGTAGCGTATGTGGGTCTGGTTACGCCACTCCGCCCCATTTCAGTCATCACGTCACCAACCTCTTCCCCCTCCCACCTCTTTCACACACTTATGTACAAAGGCGGTGAGGGAGGTTGGCCTACTGGTGACTGAACGTCTTCTAGGTGCTTCTTCGGCTCTATGCATCGAGTTGCTCACCAGTCAAACCGCAACTTTCTCCTGGTCTTTGTCAGTAGTAGCGGCAGACTTCCAACATGAAGGGCTTCAGGCCTTTATGGAGGGCGGTGAACACGCTGTGTAGTCGAATAGCAAGAGAACCTGGGCACCGACGCTGCGCACAGTGTGGGGCGGCTACAGAGAGTGCAGTAAGTCTCGCTGAGCGGTCGACGAACATGCCTGAGTTGCGCATGCGTGTCGCCGTGCAGCTGCGGTTGGGGGAGGGGCGGGACACCAGGGTAACTAATGCAAGCGGTTCATTGACAGCTTTGTAAAACGTTACTGATGTCGGAGGTCCCAAGTTGTTTGAGAAGCGATTAGCAGTCGCATTTCGTAAGTGCGTGTCGTGCAACAGGTGAAGGTTTAGCTCAAGGACATACTGAAGAATTCCATGTTGTAAAAAGTAGATCCATCATTCGATCTATAGCTAATGTATATGTTCAAGGGAATCAATGAGTGACTTTCGAATTTAATATGTCCGACAAAAAGTTAGACCGATCGCTTAACATCTGGATTCGAAGTACAGTTTAGAGAAATTTAAGTGTATCGATGTGCAAACCCAATTAAAAGTTTTGTAAATGTATCCACTGTGTATGAAGAATTATGATGTGTGTTTTTAGTCCCTGTGGTGTCTGTCTAATGCAAATATTATGTCTGTGTAATGTATACGTAATACTTATACGTCGCCGGCATTTCCAGCCTCATATCCATCCATTTTTCAAAACCGTTTATCCTGAGCAAGGTCGCATTGAAGATGGAGAAAGTCCAGAAGTGTAATATGGACCTAAACGGTTAAATTCAGTTTGGTACGTTCCCCAAATGAAGATCATTGTTGGATAGTCATTTCCGTTAGCACTGGTCGCAGCGTCAAAGCGAAGTAACGCTAGAGTTTGAATTAAAAAAAAAAAAAAGCTGCATTGAGGCAGACGTGCACTAGCGATGCTGTAAACATGTTACATAATTGAAGCCTCAATGACAGCCTGTAGCTTATGTGTATTAGATTGTAGGTGCAGAAAAGTCGCATTTCAATGAATTTAAATTTTACAAAAAGTTATTATTTTATTTGCCCTGGAAAAAGCCCAATAGATTAGGAGCACATTCGAGAAGAAAAAAATACACTTGGCGATTTATTTTTGGTTTTATTTTTAAGTAAATGTTTAACATTGTGTCGTTAACCCATTTTTTAAAATTTTTTTACAAAAATGGCTTTCTGAGAGGTGGAGCCTATTCTGCCAGTATTGTGCACATGCACACAAGACCAATTTAGAGTCATCGGTCAAATAAAGCAAAATTGTAAATGATCACATGAAAGGATGGCTTAAAAAGCAAGTTTTTGTTTGCAAAATCCGCAGAGGCTGTTGCTTAAGCCATATGAAGTTGTCCACCCTGTATATCTAGTAAGCATTATCATAGAGTGAACATGAGTCCTGATTTTAGTCACTGAGCTGTAAATATTGTACAAGTGTGGTAATTCATACCATGTCTGTAGTGTTGAGACTTTGTTCTTCTGTAATGTCAATTATGGAATAATGCTGCTAATTCTAAAATACATTTTAAAAATAAGACTAATTAATGGGACAACTCTAAAAATGGACATTTTCTCTTTTTTTCATTAACACCAGTGCACTCCTCTCTCCTAAATTGTGGTCTGTTCTTTTTTTTTTAAATTTTTTTACTCCCAGTTGCAGCCCAGCTTTGGCCTACTCTTTGATATAGATGGTGTACTAGTCAGAGGAAAAACTCCTCTCCCATCAGCGAAGAAGGCCTTTCAAAAGTTAGTGGACACACGGGGCCAGTTCCTTGTTCCAGTGGTGTTTGTAACCAATGCGGGAAACTCCCTTCGTCAGACAAAGGCAGATCAGTTGTCTGAAATCCTGGGAATGAAGGTGAGTCGTATGATCTTCATGATAAGGTTCTTATGCTTTTAGCAGTTGACTAAAATGGTATGTACAGTGTCCATTACTTGCTGCTCAACAGCATTAAGATTGCACAGAACTTTGTGATCATTTTTACTTTAGATAGATAGATAGATACTTTATTAATCCCAATGGGAAATTCATATATATATATATATAATATATATATTATATATATATATATATATATACCATCCATCCATCCATTTTCCAACCCGCTGAATCCGAACACAGGGTCACGGGGGTCTGCTGGAGCCAATCCCAGCCAACACAGGGCACAAGGCAGGAAACAATCCTGGGCAGGGTGCCAACCCACCGCAGGACACACACAAACACACCCACACACCAAGCACACACTAGGGCCAATTTAGAATTGCCAATCCACCTAACCTGCATGTCTTTGGACTGTGGGAGGAAACCGGAGCGCCCGGAGGAAACCCACGCAGACACGGGGAGAACATGCAAACTCCACACAGGGAGGACCCGGGAATCGAACCCAGGTCCCCAGATCTCCCAACTGTGAGACAGCAGCGCTACCCACTGTGCCACCGTGCCGCCTATATATATATATATATATATATACATGTATATATATTCACTTTATACAGAATTAGCACAAAAAATATTAATTGCAGCTGTTTCGTTTGTTCATTTAGCTATGATGAATATCCAGGAGTTGCCATGAATCATTTAAAATGTATACATCTTGCAAATAATAATGCTGTGTTTGTATAAGTTTTTTTTGAACAGGATTTTACCTTGATGAAATTGTAGAAAATGTTGAAAGTATTGACTATATATTTTACCCTAAAAATGTAAAAATGGGTATTAAATCTAAATATTGTGCAAATATTTAGATTACCAAATGTATAAAAAATAAAGTATCCAAACATCATTATACTCCTCCCCTTGTTACTAAAGGCTTGTAAATCTATAACCAACTATATATTGAATACATTAAATTTAGTTATGTCTAGATATAATTTGCCTGATAAGTGATAAAATGCAATGATCTTAGCACAAGCCTTGGTGTGTTAACAGAAATGATGGTAAAGGGGCACTTAAAGTTTGAGTTCGTTATACCTATTGTAGAGTGTAATATTTTTTAACCCTTCAAACTGTTTGTGTCATTCCTGCCTGGACAGTCTTTTGTGCAGAGTTTGTTTTTTTTCTTGTGTTCACAGAAGTTGTTGTTTTTTTTTTTTTTTTAAACCTGGACATTGATTTAGATAGATACTTTATTAATCTCAAGGGGAAATTCACAATTTCTTTTGATAGTTTAAAGTAGAGATGACACAAAAAGATACTTCAGTACTAATTAAGTACCAGAGTTGCAAAAACACACCAAAAAAAAACACATTTTTTTTACAGTATCAGTAGTACCAAGAACGTCACTACTGCATTCATGTATTACTGCAAGTAGAATTTCTTTGGAGGGTGCAATAATACATGAGAAAAAAGTGAGTACAAAAAAATTCATATAAAAATGGACCACAACCATATTGCTACAGCTCTGCATCAACACATGTCGAAAAGAGAATTGTCAGAAGTCCTGTCTGGAAATGTTTTGTTTTCGTGCTGGAGAATTTTAGTGTATGAGTCCAGGAATTGTACTTGATATTTATTAAAAAAAAAACACACACACACACATACACAGGGTTGTGTTATTGCCACTTTTACTTCATTATGGAATTAGTTCAGGAACAGATTTGTGTGTGCTTTGAAAGCAAAATAGCATTACCGGTCAAAGTAGGTTGTAATCATTTAACTTGTATTGTCACACACTTTTAAGAGGAGATGAAAAGATAATGAGATTAATTGCTTTTAATAGTGTCCTACACAGTTTTGATAAATGAACAGAGGTTTTTACATTTATTCTCTGATTGTAGTGAGCACATCTATAAATGTCTATCCGTCCAAGCATCCAGTTCACCTCACACAAATAAAACATTGATGCAAGACTCAAACAAAGTGCCTCTTTTCCTTGTTTACACAGCTGATGGCACAAGTTGTTCCATTTGTTAATACCAAAATAAAATTTATTTAGTGTTTCAATGAGTCGAAGGACAAGGCACATCTTTCTAGTGATTAACAGAATTAGAGTGTTTCAGAGAAGTGTAATTGCCGAAACATGAAGTTAGTAGAACAAATTAAACAGCATACTTTATTGTTTAATATGAATCTAGAAACACTGAATTTATGTTGTTTGTTTGGCTTTTGAAGGTAAACTACCATTCATTAGTATAACTCGTGAGTGAAAGCACATCATGTATTTGAATGTTACATTGAAGAATGTAATGCTGCCTCACAGTTATAAACTTTTTGAGTACTGGTAAAGACAGCCCAAGTAATTTTCAAATTCTGTATTTTTACAAAGGCATAAGTGATAAAAAGTGCAACCACTCATAAAAAGGATTAAATAAAGGGCTAATTAAAACTGACAAATTTGAACTCACACAAGAATCATTAATGTTGGGACAAATTTATTTAAAAAAAAAAAAAAAAAAAAAAATAGGGACAAACTTGGAAAATTAAAGCGCCATGAATTTATGACATTTGGAATTTGAATTAATTTGATTCATCTGTTAAATATTTTTTCTAACTAGCTAATGTTGTCAAATATTAAATCTTTTAATAGTAAATGTTACAAGCTTAACAAGCTTTGCTTCACTGACAATCCAGACTTAAGGCTGTTTTAAAAACAACATGCTTTTATAGAGTTTGTTTAAATGAAAGTATTCTAAATTATCTTGGATAATATTATTATGTGACTTTTTTATATTTAGTATGGATTTTAAGCAGTATTTTTCAGTTAGTCAACAGAACATCAGAATAAATTTAGAATGTGCACATGTGAAGATAAATCAAGTAGTTCATGAGATAATCATTCTGTATTAACCCTATACTAAAATCCTCTGAAGATTATAAGTTCCCCATTTGCTACACTTGGAAAATCATCACATCAGCCACACATTAAAGTTGAACAATACTTGATTACTTAAATGACAGTTGGGTAAGTACTTGATGGGTATTCCGGTATTTTAAAACTGTTGCTACTGCTAATATATAGTATTATAGAAATTGCACAATATTGCTAACTTAAATTGTAGCACTTTAGTAAAAAGCCAATGAATGGGATTCTGTTTTTGCTGTTGTATTGGAAGATGTCATGTATTGTAAAATTTAACTGGTAGTGGTATCAGATACAAAAAATTCAGTGGTATTCAGTATATCTTTAGTTCAAAGACATTCTCTTATGTGGAATAGTAATTCTAAATGGGTCTGGCATGACAACGAAATTTTCAGAGGTTCCAAGGCCAGAAAATTGACAAAGCCAATTTTTGGTATTCTACCAAAGATAAATGTACACAAGTCATTCCATATTGTTTTTTAGGTTTCATCTTGGAGGATTCAATGCAGTGGGTCTCATGGATAGTTGGGGTATCTGCTTTCATATGAACATCACAGGTGATTGCACAGTACTTTGATCAGGTGGTGGTGATGGCACAAGTTACTTCCACAGCAAAAATGGAAAATAAAATGGAGAAAATCATATATTAATAGACATTGCAAATCCGTGAAGAATATCTAAAGTCTATGCATGTATAGTCTGGTTTTTTTTTTTTTTTGATCCATGGTGATATCCCATCATATCTCTATTAGTAAAGTAGTCCAGATATTTGTTGCATTAAAAAAAAAAGAAAGCCAGAGTACCCAGAGAAAACTCTTGTATGCACAGAATAATATGTAAATTTAAATTATAAACCCAGGGCTGCAAAACTGTAAGACAGAAGTGCTAAAAACCTGTGCAACGTATCTGCCTACTATACTGTAAGGGATTACTGAAAATGAAAGGTGATTATTTCATCAGCAGGACCAGTATCTGCACCTTTGAACAAAGAGGAACAGGAGGAGCACTGCCAGAACCCCAGAAAATGACCCCAACTGGCTACTGGGTGTGCAGGTTTCTGACCAAACTTTCAAGAAAAGACTCCATGAGGGCCCAAAGTCCTCTAGTGGGACCTGTGCTCATAGCCTATCCACTCACTGATTTCCTGATCCATGTCTGGCAGGAGACCCCTCATAACACCTTCCACTGTCCCATCAGGAGCATGCCCAGGCATTGTCGGGAGTGCATACAGGCACGTGGGGGCCATACACACTACTGAGTCACAGTTTGAGCTGCCATGATGAAACCATGATGAAATTAATGCAAGTTGGATCAGTCTGTGATTTCAATTTTTGTCTTTGATTTTCAGTGTAATGTTGAATCCAGACCTCAGTGGGTCGGTTATTTTGGTTTTCATTCCCTGTTGTTGCATCATTTTGTTCTCATTAAATCATACAGCATTACTTGGTAAAGTTTTTCTACTTGATTATTTCATGCGATTTAAGTGTCCCCATTATTTTTTTCAGCGGTGTACCATTGTGTACCATTTAAAAGACCATTTGGCCTTTTAATTTTTTTTAACATTGATGCTTCACATTGCCTGACACTAAGTCTGCATATAGAAAGTTTGTTTTTAATTTCTATTACTCTTTTAATACTTGAAATAATCCTAGCCAATGTATTACAGTAATCCCTCCTCGATCGCGGGGGTTGCATTCCAGAACCCCCCGCGAAAGGTGAAAATCCACGAAGTAGAAACCATATGTTTATATGGTTACTAGACAAAGAGCCCGTTTCGACAACGTAAGATGAAACGGGCACGAGTGGAATAGTATAATATATAATAAGTATAAGCACCACAAACCTGATATAGGTGTATTGAATGAATGCGTAATTAGGCCTTGAGCTGTAGTCGAAATCGCCTTTCAGGCCTCTAGAGCTTTAATCAAAGTCGCCTTTCTCTTTGAATTTTCGTGGCCGTAGTCGCCTTTCTCTTTGAATTTTCACGGCCGTAAATCCGCCGCCTGCCATGATGTCGGTCTCGTAAGTTTTTTTTTCGGGCAGCTGCGCAGAAGGCGACTGCGCATTCGGCTTCGGACATACGCAGAAGGCAACTGCGCATTCGGCTTCAGACGGATGTGAGTGAGGGAGTGAGGAGACTGGCGAATTATGTATTAAGATTTTTATATTGTCATGCTTGGGTCACAGATTTGCACAGAAACACAGGAGGTTGTAGAGAGACAGGAACTTTATTCAAACACTGCAAATAAACATTTGTCTCTTTTTCAAAAGTTTAAACTGTGCTCCATGACAAGAGAGAGATGACAGTTCCATCTCACAATTAAAAGAATGCAAACATATCTTCCTCTTCAAAGGAGTGCGCGTCAGGAGCAGAGAATGTCAGAGAGAGAGAAAAGCAAACAAAAATCAATAGGGCTGTTTGGCTTTTAAATATGCAAAGCACCGCCAGACAAAGCAGCTGCAAGGATGTACAATGTAAAGGTAGTCTTTCAGCATTTTTTAGAGGAGCGTCCGTATCCTCTAGGCCAGTGTGCGAATAGCCCTTCTGCTCACACCCCCTCTGTCAGGAGCAGAGAATGTCAGAGAGAGACAGAGAAAAACAAATAATCAAAAATCAATACGTGCCCTTCGAGCTTTTAAGTATGCGAAGCACCGTGTGGGAAACATGTCGCTTGACAAAGCAGCTGCACAGATGGGAGCAACGTGAAGGTAATCTTTCAGCATTTTTAGAATAGTGTCCGTATTGTCTAGGGTGCGAACAGCCCCCCTGCTCACACCCTCTCCATCAGGAGCAGAGAATGTCAGAGCAAGAGAGAGAGAAAAGCAAACAATCAAAAATCAATATGTGCTGTTTGATCTTTTAAGTATGCGAAGCACAGTGTGGAAAGCATATCGCTTGATAAAGCAGCCATATGTAAGCCCAGCAAGGAAGAGAGCAATGTGAAGGTAATCTTTCAGCGTTTTTTGAGGAGCGGCCGTATCCTCTAGGGGTGCGAACAACCCCTGCGCTCACAATATAGTTGAGGAGTTTTATTTAATACGTAATACGCGCTCTGGTTGGGTAGCTTCTCAGCCATCTGCCAATAGCGTCCCTTGTATGAAATCAACTGGGCAAACCAACTGAGGAAGCATGTACCAGAAATTAAAAGATCCATTGTCCGCAGAAATCCACGAACCATTAAAAAATCCGTGATATATATTTAAATATGCTTACATATAAAATCCGTGATAGAGTGAAGCCGCGAAGGTTGAAGTGTGATATAGCGAGGGATTATTGTACACAGAAATGTTTATAAATCATAGTCAGCATAGCATTTGATAATATTCTTTCAGGCTAATCTGGAAAAAGCAGCTACTGTGGTGGTTGTTGCATTTCCATAAGTGTCAGAGGTCTCTTTAAGAAGTGTTGGCCTTTCTATGTTTGTGTTTTAGTGAGTTGATCTTTGTCTTCAGTTTGGCTTAGACAATGCTAAGTGCTGTAGACAGCAGACATTGTAAGACTTGTCTTCTGACAATTTTCCATGGATTTGGTTTGGAAATTATTTATAAGGGCTTTTCAGTGAATTAATGCTTGGTTTACAAACAATTTGATTGTTTCTTCCACAAGTTTTGCAGTCTTTGACAATTTAGTTAAGTGGCTCTGACTAAGAATCAATTGGCTCCCACTTACACTTACTTTGTTAATTTGTTGCAATATCATTGGAATTGGCAGTTTTCTGCCAGTAGAAAATATCTGTGATTGCAAAAATGGCTAGGTCAATTAGGAAAGAGTTATTCAGCTGTCTGAACTGTTCAGTTGGTATTAGGAAGTCTTGAGAGAAGATATGCAAGTGCTACATTTATTTGGTGACGAGTTCTTTAAAAAATCTTGTTTTGTTAACAAGTCCCATGTCAAAGTATTTGTCGTAGTTGGTAATGGAGTTCAATTAGCAAATAATGTCCTCTGTTTGTTTTAATTACATTTTTATAATGGATGATTAGAATGATGAACTCATTAATTTTCCCTGCCTGGCTTTACCCAATGCACTACTTATTTTAGCCAGTAAATGGGTAAATATTTTCTTTCTACATGTGTCAAATAGATACAGTACCTCTCAGCTGTACTGGTCACACTCTTCACTTTTTAGTATTTAATCTTTAAAGTTCTCTGTATATTTTTGTGTGTGTTTTTTTTTTTCCCTCCCTTAGATATCGCAGAATCAAGTGGTGATGTCACACAGCCCTTTACGAATGTTTAGAAAATACCACAACAAAAGTGTTCTTGTCTCTGGACAAGGACCAGTTCTTGATATTGCAAAGAAGTATCCTTTACAAGATGTGTTTTCTTTCCAATCAATTGGTTTCCTGAAAACTTTCAAAAATATAACGTGAAAACAGGTTTCGCTCCCTCTGCCCAAAGAAATCTCACTGCGGAGCATTGTTCAACAATGGTGCAGTCCAGCAGCAGTGCATCCATGTTTATTTGACTTTGCCATTAGTTTTAGTTAAAGCCAGAGTGCTGCGCTGTGCGTATTCAAACCACTCAGAAGTCATTGCAAATTTGTTGTATCGTGTCCGCTTCTTTCCATTGCAGGTACCGCTTAATTTTCAAATTGCCTTTATTTTTTGATTTACCCTCTTATTAAGCTGTAGAATATTAAAATGTTTTAAATACTATATAGCCCCCTTTCCAGCAGGTGAGTACATCTTAACACCAATGAAGCTGCTAAACTATCCAAACTTCACACCTATAGCACCATGAAACATAATTAAAGGTGCTATGCATCCTTTTCATTTAGCTGCCTGCTGTTGTGTGTGAACATGATGTGATTTTTGGGAAGGCAATGTTTTAGTTTTTGTTTAAATGTAATCTGTGCTTTAACTCTACATTTTGGAATTGATCAGATGTGGCTATACTGTGCAGTTGTGTTCATATAGTCCAAGCAGCTTTGCCTAGAGGTGTTTCTGCTGTGCAGAACAGGATAAAAAGGTCATTATGAGATTTAATTTTAATTGTGTGGCCTGAAAGGAAAGGGTAATTTCTGCTTTGCTTGTTTGTTTTGCGTTCAGGCTGTGCTCTGTATTTCCTACCTGAATGGTTAGATCACTTACTTTATTTTCTCTTCTCTTTTTTTTCCCTGCTTATGTGCTAATTTGTTATGCTTAAATGTATTTTTTTTGCTGTCCTGTTCTACGGTTATTAAAAAGTCAATAGCAGATGTGAGAGTTTTTATTGATAGATCTTTTATATGGCTGCCACACAAGTATCAGTTTTCAGGTTGTTCATGCTCTTTTCAGGCTGAGTGTACTTAAAACCCACACTGCTGAGAGCAGATGTCTTACTTTGAAAACTTTGGTAATTTTTTTTTTTTTGGAATAGATATTGAAGCTATTTATGGCTGAAGTCCTGCTACAGATATGACCATGTGTTTGGATGATGAACATTCTAGATGCATATTCTAACCAGGGTGGAGTGGTGGCTCTGAGGTTAAGGATCTGTGCTGGTATCCCGAAGGTTGCCGGTTCAAATCCCCGTCACTGCCAAAACAGGTCCTACTCTGCTGGGCCCTTGAGCAAGGCCTTTAACCTTCAGTTGCTCCAGGGACGCTGAACAATGGCTGACCCTATGCTCTGACCCCAAGGGGTATGCAAAAATTAACAAATTCCTAATACAAGAAATTGTATAAGGCGAAATAAAGAACAAAAAAAAAATATATATATATACTACAGCAAATTAATGCTAAGCTCACAGAACTTCAGAGTCACGTTAAAGTTAACAGTAAAAAGTTAAATTTGCACTAAGAATGTCTGCAGCTTTCCTTAGTAGTAAATTAACTTACTTTGACTTTTAAAATGTCACAAATTAATTCCTCTGACTTCAGTGCACTGGCATAAAGGGAAAAAAAGCTAGTTGAGTTAATAGCAGGTGCTGTTTGGTGATTTTTTTTTCTTTCCTTTAGCTCAATGTGTGTTTATCTGGCAGCTTGATAGACACTATCTTATGTCATACCTACTTGTCCTTGACTTGGCTGTCTGCAGTTTGGGTTTTACCAAGGTTATCACAATAGACATGTTGCGGGAGGCCTTTCCTTTGCTTGACATGGTTGACCACAACAGAAGACCAAAGTTTTTGGTAAGTGCCAAATTTGGACCAGTGATGTTCATTGGAATATTCCAATACCAGTGATATTAAAATTTGGACCAGTTCAACCATTGGATAGTTAAAGCAGAAACAACAGTAATTCTGAAATCAGCTTCAACACATGGAAGTAAAGTTTGGTATCAAGTCAAAAAAAAAAATCACGCTTAGTCAAAATAACTTTGTGTATCGCAATTACTAATACTGCATATTAACCTTTGTGATGATTTTTTAAAATTTTTATTTATTTATTTATTTATTTATTTTGCACTTTAGCGGCCATCTCCAGTGAATCCTCCAAAAGTTGAAGGTGAGTACATTTATGTGTATTTTTTATTAGTTATTTTATTCTGAGCAAAACATTTCATTTTGTAGATTTGTTGTGTTAGTCAGAAGATACCCCCCAGCACCACAAATCCCAGGCTTTTCATTGATTTACCTGTTGACAAGGCTAAATTGTTAATTATTAATGCTGGATTGTTGATCTAGTATGAGATAACTGTTGAACTCTATCCACAGATACAGTGCAAAATGCCACAGGTATTGTGTTTGGAAGCTACACGTTTCCTGAAATGTGGCTGTTATTCCTTTCCTTTATTTGCTGTATTTCCTTTCAGCTGTTACCAATTCATTCCATATAGAACTGCGGTCATTTTCCCTTTTCTTTCCATCCCTCACCTGTCATTGTTATTCCTTCCTTTGCTTTCATTGATATTGTCTGGTGCCTTCTAGGGAATTGTGATGTTTTTTCTTCCCCTTTTAGTTGTTGTCCTGTTTGGGGAGCCAATACGATGGGAAACAAACCTGCAGCTAATTGTTGACACATTACTTACAAACGGGAACCTTGGAAGTGCTCTGTGCAATCCCACTTACCCACACATCCCTCTGCTGGCTTGTAACATGGACCTCATGTGGATGGCTGAAGCCCAGTCCCCACGGTATGTCAGCTTGAGGGATGATTTGTTTCTAATGTTTTGTGATTATAAAAAAAGTCATATTACTCCTTTTTCTTTTACTATTTTTTATTCATTGTTTCTGTTTTATGATAGAAGGTGTGCAATATATTAGCAACTAAGAAGGAATGAAAATGAACACTTACAACATACTTTGTTTGAAGGCTGCTTTAATCTCCTGGTTGCAGGTTCAAAAACCACTTTATCAGTGGCATTTGAATCTCTGCTGTTGTGCAAAATGTCTCACCTGTTAGTTTTAATTTCCATCAAAAGACTGACCAGTGCTGTAAAATTTACAGCATTACATAAGTACTAGGGTGTTGTACCGTGTTAGCCATTATGAATGTAGTGAGAAGTCAAGTAAAATGACACCTTTTATTGGCTAACTAAAAAGATTACAATATGCAAGCCTTCAAGGCAACTTGGGCCCCTTCATTACATCTTGCCTCGAAAGCTTGCATATTGTAATCTTTTTAGTTAGCCAATAAAAGGTGTCATTTTACTTGACTTCTCACTACAGCGTTACAGATTAGACGTTAGACGCCATCTTGGATGTAGGTGGGTAGATCAGTTCTAGTTTAATTAGGCAGTTACTAACATTTTTCATTATGACCATGCTGCAAAACCTTGATAAAGATATAATTTAGTGTAAGAGACTTTTATAAATTGGTGTTTGTCTTTTAAATATACAGAAGAAAAGACATTGATATAAAGTAACACAATCATTGCAATAAAAAGCATCAAAACAGTCCACATAAAAATGAGACGAGCCTGAAAAAAAGCATGCTGCAATGTGTACTTTTTTCTTTTTTGCTTCTGACAGGGTTTTCATACTTAGTAAGTGTTTGCAGCAAAAATATTCACAATTATCGAGTATGGATTATTTTCTCTTGTTGCACTGACATGCACCAGCCCACTGTCAGGGAAACTAAATATTTTAATGCAATATGTTTTCTTGCATTAAATGCAATATGTTTTTCTCGGGCTTCATAGAACATTATACTCGCTGCGTAGATCAGACTTAATTATTAAGCACATAAATATCTATCTTCTGCTGGATTTCTTCATCTCTTTTGTAGTTAGTATAATCTTCTTGCCATCTTTTATATTCATATACCTTTCTTTTCTACCCTGTTTCAGATATTTAAAGCAATAAGTAACATTTCTTAATATTGCAATTCAGTGAGCAATTTGCTAAGCGAGATCACGGGTTTAAAAAGGAAGGGGGGAGCAGTGATGTAACCATGACAAACATGATTAAGCAATTCAAATTAATAAAGGTACAGTTGGTTTATAATGCGTATAGTACTTGCAAGTTGACAGAAATCACAGAATTATATGTGATTTCTGTCAACTTGCAAGTACTATACGCATTATAAACCAACTGTGTATATGTATATATAATATATATATATATATATATATATATATATATATATATATATATATATATATAATATATAAATGTGACAGTTTAAGGGTCCCCGTGAACCCTCGGACCAGATATATTATATTTATTATAATAATAAGTGCACAAAGCACCCTCCTCTCCACAATACTCAATAAATCAATAATCACTACAATAAACAATACTCAATCCTCCACTCCCAGACGCTTTGCCACCCTTCCACCCAGCTCAGCTCAACGTCTGGGATTTCCCACAATCCTTTTATAGTCCTTGACCCGGAAGTGTTTCGCCTTCGCCTTTGTCCACGTGACATGGGACACTTCCGGGTCAGATAAAAATCCTTTTTCTTCACCCCGGAAGCACGTCATTCCTTGTGTCGCTGTGATTAAGATGCACTTCCGGGTTATGGTGCAAATAACAATCCCTGGGCCTCCCTGCAGCGACTCCTGGCGGGCCCCGTGGTATCCAGCAGGGCTGTGCATTAAAAGTCCACTGTCCATAATTCCCTGCTGGCATTTGGGGTAGCTCCATGCTGAAGGAGGGCTCCATCTGGTGGCCTGGGGGTATTGGCTGGGATAAATAACCGGCCATATCTCACAATATATATATATATAATATATAAATAATATACACACACACACACACACACATACCTCTGTAGTGGAGTACTGGTCATGTCCCGGTTCTTGCTGACCTCTTGGAATTGTCCGAAAAGAAAGCCAAAGAATCAACCTCACAGCACAGCATTAACCTTATGTAAATCAATTGGTTATTTGACATTTCTTTGCCTACCAATAAGCAAGTCACACATTGAACTATAAGCCAAAACAATTGACAAATGTGATATTAACAGCAATGTACATATTTACTCTAGCTATTATTTACGAGTTTCAACAAACTGACCAAATGTTTATACAGGTGGTAATTGAAAGGACAATTTCTTCTGATTTGAATGATTTGCAAATCTTTACTGATAAACATTGGACACACATCCATACTGCTTAAAGATCTCTCCTTCATCTGCTTCTGGGTGTCCTTGAAAAGACTATACTTTCTCTTGATATTCAGGAATTAGTTTGATTCTCAAATATTAAGTGTGAAGTATGTGAGATTAGTAGATATCTTAAACCAAATCCAAGACTGAAATGGTTTGATGAAAAGGTAGTGTACTGCTTGAAGTTGACAACTGGATCCAGGAACGAGAGCATTTGAAAATAGTTAATGAAATGGATAGGCATGTCTCAGAAATGCAGAATAAGGAATGTGAGAATTGGGGAAGTAGTAGCTCCTCCTTGAATTTGAATTGTTAGCTAATATTCAATTTTTGGAATTTGGACCAAATACTCTGTAATGTTGTTACTCCCCTCTTGATCTCTGCTTGTAATGAAGTATGTCCATGTTTTAAAATGTTGCACTTAAGTTTTCTAAAACCCTTTTTTATTACAGCTTTGGCCATGGAACATTTATGGTGTGCCTAGAGAATGTTTATAAAAAGATAACTGGCAAAGAGCTAAGGTATGAAGCTCTGATGGGCAAACCCAGCGAACTCACATACCACTATGCAGAATACCTCATCAGGGCACAGGCAGCTGAGAGAAAGTGGAGGAAACCAATCAGGACTCTGTATGCTATTGGGTATGTATGAGTCACAGAACCCCCTTAAAAATGTCTTGCAATGATGAGCAGCACCTGCACAGTTGATTTTCAGTTGCCTTCCATTTTCTTCATAATTCTGTTTAGAGAAAAACATATGTGAAGGTATTTCACTTTGTGTTTGTTTGTTTTGTCTCCTGATTCTTCTGGTGTTTGTTGCATTACAAGAAAAGTGGAATATTTACAGTAGAACCTCTGGGCACGAGCATTTCCGAACACATACAAATCGGGTTACGATCAAAAGGTTTGCCGAAATTTAGCATCTGTTCACGACCACACGCTCTGGTGGTGAACAAAAACACTGGCACCCAGTTTTCCTACATGCGTTCGTACACGCCAATGATTACCCATTCTCCGTTTCCCATTTTCTTTTGTTTGCGTATACAGGGCCTAACAAAGCAGCTGATGTTGCAAAAGGAGTTACAGTGTTAAAAAAGCAGAGGCCTCAAGTGCTGGTATGGTGGATAAACGGTTGCTAGTGTGGTTGAATGAGAAGCAACTTACAGGGGATAGCGTAAATGAGCCGATCATATGCAAGAAAGCCAGGAAGATTCATGGCAATTTGCTGAAAAAAAAAATCCTTCAAGTGGCGAAGGTGAGGAATTTAAAGCCAGTAGAGGATGGTTTGAAAAGTTTTGCAAGAGAAGTAGCATTTCATTTTTTTCCCCTGTGCTTAAAACTCCTGTTAAAAAAAAAAAAAAAAAAAAAAGCGTTTACAGCGAGCGGTTCATAAGGGTCTAGCACGAACTCTTACAATGTTAGTTTTCTCTGTTGTTCAAGGTTTTCTCAGTGTTATTCAATGTTTTTATATTTAGTTTACTATTACACTGTGCATTCTATGGTATAATTAACTATTTTTGTGCTTAAAAAATATATATTTACGTACAGTTTGTACGGTTTGGAATGGATTAAATGTATTTGCATACAGTCTTACGGGGAAATTACGTTTGGGTCACATCCAGAGTTTTAGAGCAAATTACGGTCGTGACCAGAGGTACCACTGTTTATGGTTGCTGTATAGTATGTCTCTATTTGTATTACAAAGTCTCGGCTTCTCAAGAAATGTTGTATACAGAGGTGATGCATGAGGCTTCTAAAGATCCTGAGGCTTTTTACTGCAACTCCAGGCTTCAGGGGGTAACTGCACTACTCAACATTTACCTTATGTTAAAGTGAAGGGAAACATGACATATGTACAGAAAGCAAAGTGAAAAACTGTGGGAAGACAGAACTTATTCAGACCTATAGCTGTATCAATTACATCCTACTTTTGCCTTTATTTATACATTTACTAATTTTACAATGGTGTTTTTTGCAGTGATAATGTCATGACAGATATTTATGGTGCTAACCTGTACAACCGTTACTTGGAAGAAAAGTCATCAAAGAAGAGTGCAAAGACACTGGCTAAGGTAGCAGCTGTGACCGGTTCGTCAGCAACTGCTGTTTCTCAGGAAGAAGACCTTGATAACATGTGGGAGAATGAGCTGGCACCTCCTTCCGCTGTGGCTTGTAAGTCTGTTCTGGTTTGCACTGGTGTCTATAACCCCCACACTGAGATTCCCACAGATGCCAATGAGTGTATTACAGAGACAGTGTTTCATGGTCACAGAGACTTCGGTTTTGAGCCAGCGCTTGTGGAGCCAGACCACATCGTGGAGGATGTTGATGCTGCTGTACAACTTATTTTTAAACAGGAAAACTATGCACCTCAATAACTTACATTTATTTATTATTTTATGTTTTACCTTAATCTTTTAACTGTTTTTTTATTCCTATTTTATCTTCCTATTTGACTTCTGTTTAGCAAATGTGTCATGACTGGCATGCATTTCCACAAGTCAAAATTGTCTTCCAACCTTTTGTGCAATAGGAACCCTTGTGCTACAGTGCACTACCCTCATGTTCTTAGCATAAGGAATATCCATCCTGGACTGTCAACTGAAATGCTATAAACAGTATTTAATGAAAAGCAGAAGTGCCACTGAAAAGGATAAAATTTAAAGTAACAGATATCCACAACTGGAGCTGCCTTTTTACTCTTCATGTTTCATTATCCGTCTGAAGGCATACTTTCAGTTACAAAGAGGAGATGACAACTTTATTAATACCCAGGAGCAGTGATGTGTTTTTTATATGCTACATGGCACTGAACTGTCTCTCTTGCATGATGGAGTATTATGACAATTCAATACCTGCCTCCGTCTGACATTGGTAGTAATGGACGAAAAGGAAAGTCACCACCCAAAAAAAAAACAAAGAAATGGTTGTCATTTTTATTAAGTGGATTGGAAATTACCAATGTCTTTCACATGCAGCAGATTTGTTGGTTCATAAAATAGAATGTTTTAAAACGGAAGGTTCATGTAGCAAGTTTACAATTAACTTCTCTCCCAAACCCTTGTAATCTCAGGGAGGCCTTTTCTCTGCTGTTTACTTTGGCAGGCATGCCATTGCAAATGCCCTCATTAGTATCCAAACAGTTAGGCCGCGATCTTCTGCCAAGGGGCATCCAGCATTGTTAACGCCTTTAGATAAATAGTACTTTATTTGTCCCAAGGGAAAATTTATCAAGTAAGGCAGTCAAAAAATTACATGTAATTATTTCCTTGTGCTTGGCCTCAAGACACAACTACTTTGAAAAAGACTTGAACCTGTTGGTTGTGGCGTTTCCCTGTACTGACTAAGTTGCATCCTCCGGCAGCCACAAATCTGCAATACATACAACTGAGAAACTTGAATTGAGCTGGCTTGGACCTGGTCCTTGGCTCGTAAACTATAGGAGTCACTGTTACTGTCCTTATGAGTTATTGTTGTCTTTCATGTAGACCTCATGAGAGTCATGTAGCTGTGTATTGTGTATGTAAAGACTCTGTCTCAGACTTTTATTTATCGAGGCTGCTACAACCCATTTCAATCCAGCTGTAATAAATACTGCCATACCTGCTTCAAATCTTCTACAGTTCATTTTTTGCCCTTGCTCCTGTATATGCTTTCTTATGAGTCATATTGCAGCAGAGTTACTTCAGTTATGTGCAGAAGTAGGTGTGAAGCCATAACAACACTTATGTGCATAATGCAGCATGGTTAGTCCAAGCTGCTGATGAAGACCTCACCATTATAAATGCTATAACCACAACCACAAGAAAACCTAATGTTTCCTCTTATGCAGAGATAGTTGCGGCAAAAAAATACGTGTATGTCAAGTTTATTCGTACAGCTTATAGGTTGTGTTTGCTTCTGCCTCAAGGATCTAGGACCCAGTAGTCTCTAGAACTGTTCTCCACTTCTCATCCCATGACCCCAAAAACGTGCATATTAGTTTAGTTGTTGGTTCTAAGCTGGCTAAATGTGATTATGGATGGTGTATGCCGATGTCCTACTGTGGGCTTATGCCATTCTCGTTCCCAGTGCTGCTGAAGTAAAATCCTGCCTCCTGTGAGTCAGAATTGGATTAACCAAGTTTGAAAATATACAGTGCATCTGGAAAGTATTCACAGCGCATCACTTTTTCCACATTTTGTTATGTTACAGCCTTATTCCAAAATGGATTAAATTCATTTTTTTCCTCAGAATTCTACACACAACACCCCATAATGACAATGTGAAAAAAGTTTACTTTAGGTTTTTGCAAATTTATTAAAAATAAAAAAAAACTGAGAAATCACATGTACATAAGTATTCATAGCCTTTGCTCAATACTTTGTTGATGCACCTTTGGCAGCAATTACAGCCTCAAGTCTTTTTGAATATGATGCCACAAGCTTGGCACCCCTATCCTTGGCCAGTTTCGCCCATTCCTCTTTGTAGCACCTCTCAAGCTCCATCAGGTTGGATGGGAAGCGTCGGTGCACAGCCATTTTAAGATCTCTCCAGAGATGTTCAATCGGATTCAAGTCTGGGCTCTGTCTGGGCCACTCAAGGACATTCACAGAGTTGTCCTGAAGCCATTCCTTTGATATATTGGCTGTATGCTTAGGGTCGTTGTCCTGCTGAAAGATGAACCATCACCCCAGTCTGAGGTCAAGAGCGCTCTGGAGCAGGTTTTCATCCAGGATGTCTCTGTACATTGCTGCAGTCATCTTTCCCTTTATCCTGACTAGTCTCCCAGTCCCTGCCGCTGAAAACCATCCCCACAGCATGATTCTGCCACCACCATGCTTCACTGTAGGGATGGTATTGGCCTGGTGATGAGCGGTGCCTGGTTTCCTCCAAACGTGACACCTTGCATTCACACCAAAGAGTTCAATCTTTGTCTCATCAGACCAGAGAATTTTCTTTCTCATGGTCTGAGAGTCCTTCAGGTGCCTTTTGGCAAACTCCAGGAGGGCTGCCATGTGCCTTTTACTAAGAAGTGGCTTCCGTCTGGCCACTCTACCATACAGGCCTGATTGGTGGATTGCTGCAGAGATTGTTGTCCTTCTGGAAGGTTCTCTCTCCACAGAGGACCTCTGACAGAGTGACCATTGGGTTCTTGGTCACCTCCCTGACTAAGGCCCTTCTCCCCTGATCGCTCAGTTTAGATGGCCGGCCAGCTCTAGGAAGAGTCCTGGTGGTTTCGAACTTCTTCCACGTATGGATGATGGAGGGCACTGTGCTCATTGGGACCTTCAAAGCAGCAGAAATTTTTCTGTAACCTTCCCCAGACATGTGCCTCGAGACAATCCTGTCTCGGAGGTCTACGGACAATTCCTTTGACTTCATGCTTGGTTTGTGCTCTGACATGAACTGTCAACAGTGGGACCTTATATAGACAGGTGTGTGCCTTTCCAAATCATGTCCAATCAACTGAATTTACCACAGGTGGACTCCAATTAAGCTGCAGAAACATCTCAAGGATGATCAGGGGAAACAGGATGCACCTGAGCTCAATTTTGAGCTTCATTGCAAAGGCTGTGAATACTTATGTACATGTGCTTTCTCAATTTTTTAAATTTTAATAAATTTGCAAAAATCTTAAGTAATCTTTTTTCACGTTGTCATTATGGGGTGTTGTGTGTAGAATTCTGAGGAAAAAATGAATTTAATCCATTTTGGAATGAGGCTGTAACATAACAAAATGTGGAAAAAATGATGCGCTGCGAATACTTTCCGGATGCACTGTAGATAGAACTCTTTCCCCAAAAAGAGCAATAAATTCACCAGAATTACAAATGCATTAAGTACATATGTAAATGCTCTTTACAGATAACAGTTCTAACTTTGTTCAGTAACTTACTATAATTTTTGTCAATATTCACTTTATGAACAGGAAAAACTAATCTCCAGATTCTTCCCCTTGCCACTACTGTACGCAATTTATTAAGGCACATTATGTGCAATCCTTTGTAACAAGTCTAAAAGTGGCAGCAATTTATGTCATTCTAACATTAGTGACAAACTGGACTTGAGTTGGATGTAGGAATTGGAAGTATGGCAAAAAAAAAAAAAAATCTAGTACTAAGTTAGAAAATATATATATATAAAATACTTTTTAAAAACCATGCTTATATTAATTTATAAAGTGTACTAAAAAGTAAAAAATAAGTCTCTCATACATCACTCGTAAAATAAAAACGTGGGCGCTTTTGCTAAGATTTTATTGATTGCTGAAAAGCACCCACGCTTTTATTTCACGAGGGATGTATGAGAGACTTATTTTTTACTTTTTAAATTAATATAAGTGTGGTTGTTAAAAAGTGTATGTGTGTATGTATGTGTGTGTGTGTATATATATATATATATATATATATATATATATATATATATATACATTATATTATTTCCAACTTTTTAGTCTTGGGTTTGTTTTAGTATAATTTTGTAATCAATATTTTTACATTTCCTTTAATATTTCTATCCGTTACTAGCGCCATCTATTGGTGAAATCTTTAACTATTCTTCATATGAAAATTTCATTTCTTAATTAACATGGATTAATTAATCAATTAGTGAAACCTTATTGATTCATGTATTGTCATCGGAAGTGAGTAAGTGTGCAAAATTTCAAGTCATTTGGACAATAGGAAGTGGGTTAAATATCGATTACAAGATTTGTACCAGACAACAAACGGGTGATGTTAAAAGAAGTGTGGTAATAATAATAAAAAGTAAGATGATTTTGGTAGATACCCATATAATAAGTGAGTGTGTGTGTGTTTTCATATAATACACACAAAGACAAAGTGGAGGGTTATAATTTTAATAATATTGTGGGAATCCTATTGCATATTTTGCATGTGTCCTGGGCTGTGCTCCACTGGCCCTTAATGCAGAAACTCCAGTGTTAACAGCAGGCATATACAATGCACTCCGTGACCAGTTTTTTAGGTGCACCTGCTAACCCACATTTCCTGCTACACCAAACAGCCCAATGTGGCTAAAATTAAATCTGTATAGCATACAGACATACAGAGGTTTAGCTGTTGTTCAATCAAACACGAGAATAGGCAAGAAACTTTGAATATGGTATGACTATTTTTGTGAGATTTGTAGGTTCCAGCATTTTAGAAACAGTGGCCCTTCTAGGATTTTCATGCACTACAGACTTGTGACTTTACCGAGTAGGGCAAGATTAAAAAAAATCCAGAAAGCAGCAGTTCTGTCGGTAAAAACACGCTTAATGAAAGAGGTTAGTTGAAGAGGGACGGTCTTGTTCAGGCTAATAGAAAAGCAATGCATTCTCAAATAGCATCTCTTTACATCAGTGGAATTCAGAAGTGGCGTTTCTGAACACACATGTCAGACCTTGACGCCAATGGGTTGCAGCAGCAGAACACCAATGTGTGTCCTATGCCAACTATGAGTCGCAAGAACATGAAGCTGCAGTGGGCATGTTATTGCCAACAGTCACCAAACCAGGAAAATGTTGTCTGGTCTGACCAGTCTCTTATTACTGCGGTTACCTGTTCAAGGAAGTGTCAAAATTTGGAATAAATAGCATGAATCTGTCCAGCTTTGTTTTAATGGTACAGTTGAGGTTGGTAGTGTAATGGTACAGGGAATATTTTTGTGCAACATATTAGGCCCGTTGATGCCATTTCCATTAATGTGGTTATGCGCTGTTGTCAAGCGTGTATTCCTTTATGATCACAAATGGTTTCTTCTAGTAGGATAATGCTCCATCTCTTAAAGCACATATCACCTCAAGCTGGCTCCACAAAACTTAAAATGACTTGAAATAAAATCTCTGCATAATTTTGGGTTGGGGTGGAACAGGAGGTTTGCAGAAATGTGTGTGTATATACTGTATGTTTGTATATGGACTGCATCAGACTGCAAACCTCTAAATCTACTTGAAGGACTGAAAGACCTCAGTGGGGGCACCATATAGAAAAAAGGTGCTGTCATTTCTACGTGGTATGCAAATACCCTTCAATTAAAATTTTCAATGTCCACTTTCATCATGTCTAAATTTTTGAATAGTAATTATAAACTGTGGATCAGAGGGGTATATCATGAGGAAATGTGACTTTGTCCCAAACATTATAGAGGGTACAGTATATATGGGGAAATATACAGTTGAAGTCAGAAGTTTACCTACACTTAGGGTGAATTCTTTCAAACTCGCTTTATAACCCCTTCACAGAAAATTTACTAGCAAACTGTAAATATTGCATATTGTTTAAAACATTGACTTTGTGTGGGGCAAAAGTAAGTTTTTCCTGCAGTATTCAAAGTGTTTCACTTTTTATTAATTATATGACAATTCCAGTGGGTCACAAGTTTTAATACACTTTGGTAGCATTGTCTTTAAATTGTTTAACTTGAGCCAAACATTTTACGTAGCCTTCCACAAATGTCTTACAAGTAGAAGCTGGAATTTTGGCCCATTTGTCCAGACAGAACTGGTGTAACTGGTACAGGTTCGTAGGCCTCTTTGCTTGCAGATACTTTCTCAGTTCTGCCCACAAATTTTCAATTGGATTCAGGACTTTGTGATGACCACTCACTACCTTGACTTTGTTGTCCTTAAACCATTTTGCTACAACTTTGGAGGTATGCATTTGGGGTCATTGTCCATTTGGAAGACCCATTTTCAGCTGAGCTTTAGCTTCTTTCCTGAGCTCTTGAGATGTTGCTGTAGTATATCTGCATAATTTTCCCTTCTCATGATGCCATCTATTTTATGAAGTGCACCAGTTTCTCCTGCAGCAAAGTATCCCCACAACTTGATACTCCCTCCCCCATGCTTGACAGTTGAGATGGTGTTCTTTGGCTTGCAAGCCTTGCCCATTTTCCTCCAAACATGGCGATGGTCATTCTGGCCAATCAGTTTGATGATGGATTCATCAGACCAGAGGGTCTTTGTCCCCGTGTGCCATTGCAAACTACAGTCTGGCTTTTGTATGGCGGCTTTGGAACAGTAGCTTGTTTCTTGCTGATCAGCCTTTCAAGTTATGTTGATATATAGAACTTGTTTTACTGTGGATATAGACATTTGTTTACCTGTTTCCTCCAACATCTTCACAGGGTGCCTTGCTGCTGTTCTTGGATTGATTTGCTCTTTTCGTGCCAAATTACATTCTTCTGTAGGAGACACAATGTGTCTCCTTCCTGAGCTATATGACGGCTGCTTGTTCTCATGGTGTTTATACTTGTGTATTATTGTTTGAACAGATGAATGTGGAACTTTTAGAAATTATTCCCAAGGATGAATCGGATTCATGCAGGTCCACAATTACAGACCAAGGTCCGATTTCTTTTGATTTTCCTATTATGTCAAGCAAAGAGGTAGTGCGTTTGATGGTAGGCCTTAATATACATCCACATGTTGACTCTTCTTCTTCTTTTGGCTGCTCCTGTCAGGGGTTGCAACAGCGGATCATCTTCTTCCATATCTTTCTGTCCTCGTCATCTTGCTCTGTCACACCCATCACCTGCATGTCCTCTCTCACCACATCCATAAACCTTCTCTTAGGCCTTCCTCTTTTCCTCTTCGCTGGCAGGTCTATCCTTAGCATCCTTCTCCCAATATACCCAGCATCTCTCCTCAGCACATGTCCAAACCAACACAATCTCGCCTCTCTGACTTTGTCTCCCAACCATCCAACTTGAACAGACTCTCTAATGTACTCATTTCTAATCTTAAACATTCTCGTCACACCCAGTGCAAATCTTAGCATCTTTTAACTCTGCTACCTCCAGCTTTGTCTCCTGCTTTCTGGTCAGTGCCACCGTCTTCAACCCATATAACATCTAATTAGGCTAAATGGCTAATTGCCTAAAGGCTTGACATCATGTTCTGGAATTTTCCAAGTTGTTTAAAGCCACAGTTAACAAAGTGTATGTAAATGTGTGACCCACTTGGAATTGTGATATACAGTCAATAAAAAGTGAAATACTCGTGTCTATGGACATTTTTTAGGAAAAAAAAGTAATGTCTTAAATGATTTGCCAAATTTATAAGTTGTTAGTATAAAATCTGTAGAGGGATTATAAAGTGAGCTTTAAAGAATTCACCCTAAGTGTATGTAAACTTCTGACTATAACTGTATATGGGGAAGGTGCTCAAAATTTGGCAAAAGTAGGTTTAACAATGTGGATTAGTACACTGCCGAAACACACATTCAGTTTTATATATGGGCAATGAATCTCTACATAATATGATCCAGCCAGACTGGTTCAAACTGACGGAAAGGCTATGGAGGAGGAGGTTGGGCGCATGCACTGATGGCGCACCACCTGCTACAGTAACTCAGATAACCACTCTGTATGTACAACTGTGGTGAGCAAAGAAGCATCTCAGAATGCACAACACATTGAACCTTGAGGCAGATGAGGCTACAACAGCAGAAGACCACCTCGGGTTCCACTCCTAGCAACCAAAAAGAGAGGCTGCGGTGGGCACAGGATCATTAAAACTGGACAGTTGAACACTGTAAAAACCTACTCTGGCTCCTGCTAAGACGCAAAGATAGTAGAGTTAAACCTGCCTTCTGTGTGGGGAATGTTTTCTTGGCACACCTCTGGCGTTTTAATATAAATAAATCATTGCTTGAATGCTACAGCCTACTTGAATTTTGTTGTTGACCATGTGTATCCTTTCATGCCGAAAAAAATGCCCATCTTGTAATGGCTACTTCCAGCATGATAATGCACCATGTCACAAAGCAAAAATCATTTCAAATTGGTTTCATAAACATGACAATGAGTTTGGTGTTTTTCAGTGGTGTTCACAGCCCCCCTGGTTCTGAATCCAATACGACACCTTGGGGATATGGCAGAACAGGACAATGTGCATGATGCAATCACGTCACCATGGACCAGAAACTCAAAGGAATGTTTCCCACATTTTTTGAAGTCCATGCCACAAACAAATGGGGCTGTTTTAAGAGTAAAAGGCCTACCTAGTATTAGTATAGTCTTCCTAGTCATTTGCTCAGTTACTGTATGGCTATAAGCTATTCAAGTTAACATGGCAGAAGGCTTAGTCTAACCAGAGGACATTGTGTAAAGTCTGATAAAAATGAGAGATACCCAAGAGTGCTTCTTTGATCACTGTGACAGAATTAACCTTATGCTGAAGTTGCTCCACGGCTTGACCAGAGTGACACACAAGGAGGTTGAGGAATTGTTTAGCCAATGAAACTCCATCCAGAGGGTTCAGTGGAGTCCAAGGAACAGAGGCAGCATTTCTAATTAACGTACATTTGTAAAAATCTCCCATATTCATGCTAATGTTCTACCACCCCACTGTGTAAAAGGAACACATTTGTAATCCCAGACTAAACACACACAAAAATAATGTCACAACAGTAATTTTGTTATGTTTACCACTTTAATATTTTTATGGAAGTTTGACAGATTATTACATGATTGTACTGCATTCAATAATGTAATACACTCCTTTATTTGTAATACTTGTTCAGTTGCCTTATTTTGTATTTTATTTTATTTGTTGCCACAATCGTACCGTATACAAACTGCTACCAGCTCTGGCTCACCAAAATCCTGCAATAAATATTAAAGATGTGTTTGGGGGTGTGCACAACATCCAGACAAGGATGAAATAGCTCATTGAAGAATGTGTGTGTCAATGCTAGAAGATCCCGTTCCATTTATAGTAATAGTTAATGCTCTACCATTCTACTTCTCACGTAGAGTTCCAACCTCCTAGAATCTGTTTAAAACTTTGTGTGGCTTTCTGAAAATGTTTAGACTTTTTGACAGGCTTATTTCTTTTCTATGACTTCCAAAGGTACCATAAAAGACCGCTTAGGAGCAACACAAAGAGAGAACAGAATGCCTTACCTTTCTTCTCCAGAATGTATTTTATTAGTTCTTGTTTAAAAGAACTGACTAAAATGTGATGTTATGGATACAAACGGCTGGGGAATTTGGTGTCACAAAGTGCATACTAACTTGCTGATTACTGTATTGTCAATTCCCTGCTTTTCAAGCTGATGAGATACTTTATTACTTTCTAAAAGTGACTCTTACATATTATGTGGTACCACCTATATTGTCTTTGTACACTGTCCTTGCTCTTTTGAAATAACTCTTCACATGACTTTGTTTGTGTCAAAACACCTTTTTTAATATTAGTTTTGACCAATAAATTTCTCCTAGTATACCACTACTTCGCAAGGCTTCCACCAAGGACACATCTATAAATTTAGACATTCTGATTTAAACCAAACAGGATTTATTTCTCATTTTATGTTTATTTGTGAATAAACATTTTTCAAAAAAATAAAATCTCTCAAGTGACCTCCACATCTGCAAAAGAGCAATCATTCTAAGAGCAGGCAGTCTTCTTGATGCTCCCACATTTAAAGAAGAGTTTTAAGTTACCTTAAATTCTTTGCACTTAAAGTTTAATTAATAAAAAATTATATTCTTGAGAGAATCAGTTGATCATTTGTAGTAATACAGTGGCTCAAAGATTTGTCAGTTACCCTCTTCTGGTGGAAGTCTGGCACGTCAGTCTCCATTCTGCAGGAACGCAAACTTCGGTCTCGTTTACAGCAGGGACCTTTCTACTGTTGCATTTCCTGCGTCGTAATTTTTTGTCAGCCTAGAAATGCCCACCAAATACTACAGGAAAAGTTACAAGGAATAAAAATGCTACAGGTTTAATTTGAATATACTGCCATTTTCACTCCTATGCTGCTCCATTTATTGCCTCAACATACCAAACGACCCAACAGTTGCTCATCCCCATGGTATGTGTTCCTCTGTGATTAAAGGAAGAGTATAAACATTAGTAATCTACTGCCCTGGTCAAGTCAAAAATAGAGGCATGTGTTTGAAAATGTTCTTTATTTATTTCAATAAAAATTTAAAAGAGTCTTCAAAAAGTACCATTTTAATGAGATCTATAAAAATACAAAGAGCACTAAAATCAAGTCACTAATCTTGTTATAGAAATATAAATAGAGGCTGTGCAAAAAAATTAAAAATAATAATAATTAGACCTTGGTCCCAGTCAAGCATTTCTGGTCACAGCCAGCCTTGTCTTTCTATTTAGGAAACAGTCATATTCCTCTGAGGAGCCAAATATAGCAACATTTTACACTTTTACTGTACATCTTCCTCAATAGTTCCAGAATTCTAGGACTGTTTACAGCATTTTCAGGTTCCTAATGATATATTTTAAATAACTCTGCACCTGAATAAAATATTTTAAAAACAAAATGGGATCACTGCAGTATTGTCCTAACTGTCTTAAATTTGAGGACTACTCCTCAGTTCATCACAAGAGAAGCCATTGTTACATATGATTCCATGTTTGCAGGAATGTAAAAACTTAAGCCATAAAGCCTCTTTGCTCAGATAGCACATTTTAACTTGCAGAAAAGAAAGCAACTACCGGTACACAAAAAAACTGATCATTATTTTTATCAAAATCTCTGTCACAGAATTACCAAATTTAGAAGATGAAGCCCTGCTTCATATTTCATATATTATTTAATCCCAGTTCATTTAGGAAGTGTATTGCCGTATTGCTAAAGAAACTGCAGCTGCCTCATATGGAGCATGGGAATACTACCGTATTCTTATGGTCAAATGTAACGAAACAAATGCCAAAATCCCAGATTCAGTCTCCATTTAACAGCAGCATACAAGGGTCACCTGCACTTTTAGGCTAGTCAGCCACGCCAAATGTGCAAAGTAACTTTGAGCTTACATGGCTGTTCTTATATTTACAGCTCAACCAAATAACAGTCATGAATCAGTGAATTCAAAGAGCAAATAAAAATTATCAACATCTCTTACATCTTGCATAGCTTCCATTAGGTACAAGAGGAAATAAAAAAGCAACATCTCCTACTGATGTTCTACTGTATTTAGGAAAAAATGGAGCTATGGCATTGAGCCTCCAGAAAAGTGAAGAACTTTATCAGAAGACCTCACAGGTGTCAAATTTTGACTTATGGGGACAGACATTAGGGGAAAAAAACTATTGAAAGAGTCTATTTTGGCTTCACATTGATTACTTCTACACTGGACACTTGTGCAGTATAATGCCAATAGCCTTTGGCTAACTGAAATGTTAAAACGTCCATTGCTTTGCAAATGCTATCCAGACTCCATAGCAGCTACTGGTTCAGGTCAGCATCCACAGCTCCAACTGTCCCCAACATCCTTGCTGTTTAATTTAATGGTATCTACCCCAGCATCCGTGAACACTGGACCACCATGCCGCACCATGAGTTCTGTGGCCATTTTGGTAAACGCCGTCTCCACATTGCTTGCATCCTTGGCTGACGTCTCAATGGCATCAATGGCCTCGTATTGCCTTGCCAAAGCTTCAGCTTCATCAAAGGGAACTTCTCGCAAATGATTTAAATCTGATTTGTTACCTTTAAAAACAAGCAAACAAAGAAAAACAAAAATATGAAATTTTAACTAAATGAAGAAATTTTTGTATGTACATATAACCATGTACATTCCATATTCTTTTGCTTCCACCACAATTCACTTTTCCTACAACATTCCCATATGTCAAACTAGCACTCACCAATTAAAAGCTGTACAATGTTGGAGCCAGCATATCTCTGGACATCCTCAATCCATCGTGGCACAGAGTGGAAGGAACTGCTTTTACTTATGTCATATGCAATGATTGCCCCATTAGCGCTACGGTAGTAACTCTGAGTAATGGTGCGAAACCGCTCCTGTCCAGCAGTATCCCAGATTTGCAACTAGATAAAACAGAAAGGATGAATAGGCAAACCAAGCAATCAAACAAGTGAACTATTTATCCTGTCTCAATGAATCACCAATAATTAGTGCAACAGGTCAAATTTCTTCTTCCTAGGTGAAAGATGGAATTCAAAGAACATCTAAATTATTTTTTTAGATCATCTAACAACCCGAAAAGGCTTCAGTTGAGATCAGGAGATCAAAAAAAATGCTAATGGGCTTAACTTTGAAGGACATTGCTTCATATTGTTCTGCAATCCATTGCTGTAATGTTTTTGAGTTATCACTTCCTTTGAAACAGACACCTGATGCACCACATCCGGGCACACGATGAGGAAAGATACAGACAATAAAAAAGTGAAACCTTCACTTGCAATGAGAATAGGAAGCAACCATCAGTAAAAGACAAAAACAACTCCTCTGACATGTTTCATTCAGAGCAAGCAAGGCAGCCAGCCGTTTTCACAGTTTGCATACACAGTGCTTACAATGAAACAGCTGTCAATTATATATTTATTTTGTCACAAACTTGTGATATCTAAATTCTGTAGATTTCTCTTTTTTGCTGTTTTTTATTTTGAAATAACTGCTTATTTTACCTAATTACAAAAGGCAAAAAAGGAAATGCATACTCTATTGATTTCCAAAGACTCAATTCATACAATTAACAAATAAAGTAAATCCTAGAAATTAACAGCAGTCACCAAGCCCTGTGGACCTGTATGGAATGTTCAAGCATACAAAAACTCATTTCTTGCAGTTTACAGTTACCTGCCCTAGTAGATCTCACCTCATTTACGCTCTGGCAGTAGCAAGGGTTTATTGCTGTATTTTATTTTGGATTTACGTATAATGTAAAGTACGCTATTGTAAGTGTAAGGGGCGCTACTGTATATATACACAGACTAATCTATAAAATATTTACGCGCTTAATTGAGGGTAGATTACATTCTCACTGCAAACATACTGGCTAGTTAGGTGTCCCCTTGACCAATCTTACTGGTTCCATGAAACATAAATAAACCGGATCAACCACCTGCATAAACCTCAAGAAAACTCTGGAATGAGATTCGGCAAAGAACGTTTCAAAAACACATGGATTTTAAACGTCCGAGACTGAAACTGACAAGTCTTTCCGACACATGAAGCCAACTTTTCCTCTGTCTCCCACCCTGACTCGCGATGGCGCTGTCACCCGTCTTTTGGTTGGATTCACTTTTGGGCCCACTAAGTTAGAGCACGCTGCAGTGTTTTACCTTAACTCTCTTTCCCTGAATGTCCACGGTTTTCATGGTGAAGTCAACTCCAATGGTGTTTCCTTGCCTCTCCACGAAGATCCCCGATTTGAAGCGCTGTACTACGCACGTTTTGCCCACGCCGGCGTCACCGATTAAAACTATCTTGAAAAGAAAATCGTAGGCCTCATCAGCATCAGCCGCTAACATGTTGCCGGACTCGAATCTGCTGTCTTCACAGATGTCCGGCTGCCCTCGCTCCAAACAACTTAGTGGGTGACACTGACGTGGAGCTCCAGCACCTGCGAAAGTGCCAACGCGGAAGAGGCGCCTTAAGCCCCGCCCTCGGCCGTACAGCGTGCGCTACAGGCCCCGCCTCTCTATTAGGATGCACCACAAGCCGCGCCCCTCCCATTTGGCCTATTCAGTGGGCAGGACCCCTAGCGATGACCAAGGGCAGCGCCTGCGCAAAGCTTAGTCGTTACTGCCACACAGCATTTCCGCAATATGTTTGAGTGACTACAAGGATTTGCCCTGTCACGGTGGCCATGTCACAGAGCGCGTCCTCGGAATGCACGTGGCAAGGTCACATGTGACTAAACACCTGTTAATCAGCACAATAGTTAACAAAGGGTTATTGAGACAACATTGAATGTAATTACTATTATTGTTCAGGCATTTTGCTTCTTTTTAACTTCTTGTATTATCTTCCCATGTTTATGTGCTATATTTAATTTTCGGAGAAACTCCATACCAGTAAATATTGTTAGGCACAATCGATTAACTATGTTGTTTGCAAGTGTGTACCAATGCTTTTTACAATCTATAACCCGAGTCTCTGGGATGTTGACACGCCCTTTTTCAACTTTTGGGTTCCTCCCGTTAAACGTATCAATAGAAACGTTTAACCAATAACCAGTATTGAAATCATCTTTGTAGCTCCAAGTATGAATGAAGTTGACAAAAATTGATGCACTGATATTCTGTGAGGAACTCCAATAATAAAACCCAGATCCTGCCATTTCACTTTGACTGGCCATTCAATAAAATTTCCCAATTTTGCAGACAGATTTTTCCACAGAAGGTTTTTTTTTTCCTAACCCTCCCCTATTTTCCTTCCGTCGACTACTTAACCTTCCCAAACTTGTCATTCGCAGCTCACTTCACAGGGAGAGCCATATTCTCCACCAAGCAATTTGAACTGTAACAGGAGCTGCCGTGTCACTTGCAAAAATGGTAATATTTTCGTGTCTGGCCACCCTTATAAATTCAATATTAAACAACGGCCCTCTTGCCAGATTAAAAATCTTATTTAAGGCATTTCTTTCAGGAAGTGTCCAGCCATCTACACCGGTGAAACAGGGAGGTGGCTAGCATACCAGTTCAGGGGGCATGTTCTAGCTATTAAAATCAAAGACCCTGCAAAGCCCATTGTAGGACACCTCCCATCCCTTGACCATTGCCACACTGATCTGTTTGTGTTCTTTCACAGAAATTGAAGACACTTTTCCAAGAAAATCAATAACCTTTAACCTTTTTTACTTTTGCAGGTGTACTCTAATGCAGCCCTACACTATATTAATTAATTTATCCTATTTAATTTACTTTTGGTATTAGATCTTTTATATTGATTTATGTTTGGTAGTTGTACCTCTTTCGTTATTATATTTCACTAGCAAAATACCCGTGCTTCGCAGTGGCTAAGTACTGCTTTAAAATTTTTATTAAGAAGAAAAGTAAACCTTTTTAAACTGAGGGAAAATATACCAATAATTATTTGTTAAGGATCTCTTTGTATACCACGTTGTCAGTTCGGCCCTCCGATTGTAATATGACCAAGCTGTGCACTGAGCTTACTCTTGAGCATGCAATGTATACTCGGCCATGTGAAAAGCAATCTTGCCTCAAATCAATGGCAACCTTTTGTAGTGTCTGTCCCTGAGACTTATTAATTGTCATTGCGAAGCAGAGCCTTACTGGAAATTGGAGGCGTTTGAATTGAAATTGGTTTCATCGATAACTTCGCATCCAGCTTTTGAGAGTTTAAACATTCATAAACATCATAGTGTCCACTACTCAAATCATCACCTGTGAATCTAAGATGTTTAAGAGGCATTGGCGGTTGTTCAAAGGTGTAAAATATTTGGCCATTTCGGTACACTTGAAAGCGACAACCGAACAATTCAGAGGCAGCCATCAACTCACATGCAGAACAATAGGTGAAGGGCTTAAGCATTTCACTCTTATAGTGCTCCTGTGTAGTATAATTACCTCCTGTACTGTCATCAGTCCACACCTTGAACCTGTCCCAGTCATTCAATACATAAGACACAATGTTCCTCCGGATATCAAGAGTGAGCCTGATATGGCCATGTAATATGTAACACAGAGAATGGAAAAGGCAGTCGCCATCTCCGGGCATGGAAACCACTCAGTAAGTGACAGTTCTTTGATCGATGGTGATCACCTCGATAGACATGTTAATGGGGTATGGTTGGAACGATAAAGGAAATGGGTACCTGAACAATGTAAACTAAATGTACTAAAACTAATGTACTGTAGTCTAAAATACCTACACAATAACTATAATCATAATAAACGAACAATAAAACAGCACAGAAGCCGTGGGTTAAATAAAAAGGCTGCAGTTATCAGCAAGGAGACATGAATACCGTGGCGAAGCAAGGAAGGGAATGAAGAGACCGGAGCGACGGATGGCCTTATATAGGCAGGCAGCCAACGACATGGGAGGCGTGGGGATGGGGGATCCAATGCTGCCTCACACGGCGACAGAGCTGCAGGCTATGGACATATATACGTACGTAAGTAGGATTCAGTTAGCGTTGGGAACCCGCGTACCAAATTTCTTGAAGATGGGCCCATAAGTAACAAAGACCGTTGGAAAGTTCAATATGGCGGCCGACAGTGGCTTCATACCACCGAAATAAGTACGTACATCGGTTTCGGTTAGCACAGGGAAGCCACCTACCAAATTTCGTGAAGATGGGGCCATAAATAAGAAAGTTTAACATGGCGGACGTTGTGGACCGTTATGACAGTTACGCATTGAATTTCGAAATGAAACCTGCTTAACTTTTGTAAGTAAGCTGTAAGGAATGAGCCTGCAAAATTTCAGCCTTCTACCTACACGGGAAGTTGGAGAGTTAGTGATGAGTGAGTCAGTGAGAGCTTTGCCTTTTATTAGTATAGACTAGCAAAATACCCGCGCTTTGCAGCGGAGAAGTAGTGTGTTAAAGAGGTTATGTAAACATATATATATACATATACAGTACATATCTACATATACACATATCTACATATACATATATATACATACATATACACATCCACAGATACATATATATACAAATACAAATTTACACATCTACATATATATATATATATACTAGCAAAATACCCGCGCTTCGCAGCGGAGAAGTAATGTGTTAAAGAGGTTATGAAAAAAAAAGGAAACATTTTAAAAATAACGTAACATGATTGTCAATGTAATTGTGTTGTCATTGTTATGAGTGTTGCTGTCTTTTATATATATAATATGCACACACACACACATAAACATATATATACATAAACATATATACATACATATCTACATATACACATATCTACATATACATACGTATATACAAATCCACATAAACATATATATACATATACAAATTTACATATCTACATATATATATATATATAGACATAGATATATACATACATACATTCACATATATATATATATATATATATATACTGTATATATACATATCTACTTATTGGCTCCTGTATTTAGGATATGGCAGGTTGGATAATGGATGGATGGACATTTGTATGCATAGCCCTATTTGCCCATTTTCGTTTTTTTTTCTTTCTTCAGTAATATTTCAGCAAACCCGGAGCTTGTCAGTTCAAATCCTGGTACTGACACCACTGTGTGACCCTGAGGAAGTCACTTCACCTGCCTGTGCTGCAAAAAACAAAAGTAATGTAACAAATTGTACTTCAGATGTTGTAAGTTGGTGGAATAAAGGCATAAGTCAAATAGATAAATATGTATTATACACATAGGAACTATTCATTTATTTTCAGTTAAGTCATCTGCAGCAAACTTTTATAAATGACGGTTTCTCCTTTTTAGATAGTGCAAACTGTTTCTTCTTCATTGACGTTTTCTCTTGGAGAGCTTTTTTCATTTCATTGAAAATGAAAGCAGCAGCTGCCAAAATATGTAGCTTTCTTATTAATTTTTCAACATTGTGTAAAATAAATGTATAAAGTAACATAAAAGGTTTAAATACTGGTTATCCTTTTACAGTAAAATATTACTACACAGATACAAAAAAAGTTAAATGGATATGTTCTTTTTCTTTAAGGAGATTAAATATTACTGAAGAAAGAAAAAAAAAATTAAACAGCCAAATGGGGCTATGCATATGAACTTAAAAGGTTTAAATAAAACAGAAATATATATTTTATTTTTACTTGGTTAACTTGTGGAGGGTGTATCCTGTAGCAAAGCCCTAACTGTTTTCGTGAAAGCCCGTTTCAGTCAATAAGTCTTATGTGTGTGTTTATGTATGTGTGTATATATATGTAGATATGTGTATATGTAGATATGTATATACAGTATATGTATATGTATATAAATGTTTATGTGTGTGTGTCTATTATATATATAATATATATATATATATATAAAAGACAGCAACACTTATAACAATGACAACACAATTACATTGACAATCATGTTACGTTATTTTTAAAATGTTTCCTTTTTTTTTTCATAACCTCTTTAACACACTACTTCTCTGCTGCGAAGCGCGGGTATTTTGCTAGTATATATATACATACATATACACACATACATGCAGTTTCAATAACATAGAAATCAATATAAATATTAACATCATTATCATATGAGAATATGAAGTAATATATAAGAAGCACATTTTATATAAATATAAATTATTAAACAGTAAAATCTTCTTCTGTAATTTGCTACCGTGGCAATTTGTGTGTCTGTCCAGGATTTTAAATCACCTGTAGCTCGCAAACCGTTTCACCTATTGACTTGAAATCTGGTACACATATAGTACGTCACGTCTACTATCCGCTTTATGGGTGATGATTGTATTACTCTTTTTATGTTTATTTTATTTTATTGTAGAATCAACTCCTATCTGCGCACACCAGGGCGGCCGTGGGCAGATGCGTATGGTGTATTCACTCCATGTTATCGTGCATTGCGCTGTCACTGGTATTTTGATAAAAGAATTTGAACAACATATAAGAAGCGTATAAATTATTAAACAGTAAAACATTAACATTTAAGAAGTAAAGTTAGATTAAGTACTACTGCAGTGCCCTCGGGTATACCTCATTTTTTGTTTGTCCATTACATGCTTAAATGTATACATTTTTTGGTGTACCTACCCGAGAACACGCGACATATAACCGAGCGTGGGAGAAGCATGGATTTTAAACACGCGTTGAGTTCATCTGCTGGTCTCCCTCGTGGAATAACTGGTAATGTTTGAATAAAATCTACAGCGAGTAAAACGACATTACCTCCTATTTTTTTTTTTACGATCTCTGAGATGTTGCTTTTTTCGGTTCAAGGCTTCATAAGCTCTTTTATGTTGTATGGTGTACTTATCCCAAACCATCATCTTTGAATGTTGCAAGACTTTCGCCTTGTATGTAGATCGGGGTAATTACATTCATTGCATTCCTAGTCTGAATCACAATCTGATTGTATGGGTGGTTACCTGGCACTGTAGGGTTGCCACCCGTCCTTTAAAATACGGAATCGTGCCGCATTTGAGAATGAAATTGCGCGTCCCGTTTTGAATCAATACTGGACGGGATTTCTCCCGTATTTTTTTTATCATTTTTTTTAAAGCAGCGTCTCATGCAAATCATCCCACACGCATTTTATGAAGATGCCTCCTTTCCTACTTTTGATTGGGTAATACTTGATGTTATCGTTAGTTTGATTGGTCTTTTTAACTGTCCAGTGAGGAGGGCGTGTCTTTTAAGTAGAGTCTGGAAAGTGTTGGCACTGAGATGTGGCGTCAGCGCCAGAGTTGAAGCCCCTAATGTTGCGGTCAGCAAGTCGGCTAACATCCGCCATGTGCCGTCTTTCAGTTGCGAGAAGCAGATCATAGAATGGTTGAAACTGTTGCCCCTAACGTTGCGCCACGGCGTGTGGTTCGTTTATACCTCGTGTGTTCTCATTAAACTTTTATGTCGCGAATATGTTATTGCAATCCGCAGCGGGAGCGTTTCTATGAACTTAATTTAAACTTACGTTTTACACCGTGCTTTGTTTCCCTTATGAACATGCTTGTATGCTTAACTCGCTCCGTTCTCAATTGTTTAATTAATTTTTTGCTTTTCGCTGTTTGCGGCTGTTCCTCCATTTCCCCCTACTTCGTTCTTTTATCTCGCGAATATGTTATTGCAATCCTTAACGGGAGCGTTTCAATAAACTGATTGAAAATAGTTTTGCATTTACCTTTTTAGATAGATAGTTTTTAGTAAAAGGCGAGCTTTTAAGCCTGAGAAATCACCACGTAAATGCACACGTTTAATTGGATATGTGTTAATATGTATGGTTACACAGTATTAAAAGACAGTGAACAACGTCAGTTACCTTTGTTCCCGCGTTTGATAAAAGGTGAGCTTTTAAGCCTGAGAAATCACCCCGTAAATGCACACGTTTAATTGCACATGTGTTAATATGTATGCTTACACAGTATTAAAAGACAGTCAAAAATTAACGTCATTTACCTTCGTTCCCGCGTGTGACTCGTGCTGTAAATGTCTTCCTTGTTTTTAGTTCACGTGATTACGTAGGAGGCGTGATGACGCGATACGTGACTCCGCCTCCTCCATTACAGTGTATGGACAAAAAATATGTTCCAGTTATGACCATTATGCTTTGAATTTCGAAATGAAACCTGCCTAACTTTTGTAAGTAAGCTGTAAGGAATGAGCCTGCCAAATTTCAGCCTTCCACCTACACGGGAAGTTGGAGAATTAGTGATGAGTGAGTCAGTGAGTCAGTCAGTCAGTGAGGGCTTTGCCTTTTATTATTATAGATATACATATGTACATATATATATACACATATATATACATATGCACATATATATATATAAACATAGACATACATATATACATACATACATTGACATATATATATATATATATATATATATATATATATATATATATATATATATATATATATATATATATATATATATATATATATATATATATATATATATATATATATATATATATATATAGCAAAATACCCGCGCTTCGCAGCGGAGAAGTAGTGTGTTAAAGAGGTTATGTAAACATATATACATATACATATATACATATATACACATATCTACATATACATATATATACATATATATATATATATACAGTATATACATATACACATCCACATATATATACATATATATATATATATATATATATATACACATATCAACATATATATACAGTACACATACATATACACACATACATAAACACACACATATACATCCATCCTCTTCATATATACATATATACATAGTGCGTTGTAACACGGGCTGTGATTGTTACATGGGAGGGAGACGACAAATCACAGCTTCCCGCTTTCTAATCGGGCCTGTGATTGGTGCTTTGACGGATGCCCAGATCCCACAGTATGTCCCCTTAGGAGAGGCGTTAGGCAAGTGTAATTGAATAGCGGTGCTGCAAGTTTAGCTTTACACCTGTTTTTAAGGCTTATTGACTGAAAGGGGCTTTCATGAAAAAACTTAGGGCTTTGCTACAGGATACACCCTCCACAAGTTAAGGAAGTAAAAATAAAGGTATATATTTCTGTTTTATTTAAACCTTTTAAGTTTGTATGCAGGCGGCAAGGCAGTGAAAGGTGCCAGTTAGGAGATCCGGGTTCGCTTCCCTGCATGGAGTTTGAATGTTCTCCCCGTGTCTGTCTGGGTTTCCTCCGGGTACTCCGGTTTCCTCCCACAGTCCAAAGACATGCAGGTTAGGTGCATTGGCGATTCTAAATTGTCCGTGGTGTGTGGGTGTGTGCATCTTGCGGTGGGCTGGCACCTTGCCCGGGGTTTGTTTCCTGCCTTGTGCCCTGTGTTGGCAGGGATTGGCTCCTGTATTTAGGATATAGCGGGTTGGATAATGGATGGATGGACATTTGTATGCATAGCCCTATTTGCCTGTTTTCATTTTTTTCTTTCTTCAGTAATATTTCAGCAAACCCGGAGCTTGTCAGTTCAAATCCTGGTACTGACACCACTGTGTGACCCTGAGGAAGTCACTTCACCTGCCTGTGCTGCAAAAAACACAAGTAATGTAACAAATTGTACCTCAGATGTTGCAAGTTGCTGGAATAAAGGCATGAGTAAAATAGATAAATATGTATTATACACATAGGAACTATTCATTTATTTTCAGTTAAGTCATCTGCAGCAAACCTTTATAAATGAGGGTTTCTCCTTTTTAGATAGTGCAAACTGTTTCATCTTCATTGAGGTTTTCTCTTGGAGAGCTTTTTTCATTTCATTGAAAATTAAAGCAGCAGCTGCCAAAATATGTAGCTTTCTTATTAATTTTTCAACATTGAGTAAAATAACTTTATAAAGTAACATAAAAGGTTTAAATACTGGTTATCCTTTTACACTAAAATATTACTAAAGAGATACAAAAAAAGTAAAATGCATATGTTCTTTTTCTTTAAGGAGATTAAATATTACTGAAGAAAGAAAAAAAAAAACTAAAACAGCCAAATGGGGCTATGCATACGAACTTAAAAGGTTTAAATAAAACAGAAATATATACTTTTATTTTTACTGCCTTAACTTGTGGAGGGTGTATCCTGTAGCAAAGCCCTAACTTTTTTCGTGAAAGCCCGTTTCAGTCAATAAGTCTTAAAAACAGGTGTAAAGATATTGACAATAAGCTACGCAAACCCACCAAGACATGGAATCGTTTAAATCAAGTATCATTACATCTTCCTTTCTTAAAGAGAAGTAAGGCAGTACTTATATACTTATATAGACATACATACATACATATATATATCTATATCTATATCTATGTATATCTATATCTATATTAAGGATCAGTTTTTTTATGAAGCAGCCTTAACACAGCTTTTCCGCTGTTTTATAAACGAACGCTAAGGAAGGAGCCTTTTTATTAAATGCAAGGGTTCTTCGCTTTTTTTTTTTCTTTTTTTACGATTGTTATAGTTCTGTTTGCATACCACGTTGTCAGTTCAGCACTCCGGTTGTAATATGACCAAGCCGTGCAAGCACACTCTTGAGAATGCAACGTATAGTTGTACAGGAGAAAAGCAATCTTGCCTGAAGTCAATGGCAACCTTTTGTAGGTCTATGAACTTAATTTAAACTTTAGGTTTACACGGTGCTTTCTTTCCGAAGTACCTGCACTCATGAATATGTCTGTATGCGTCAGTCGCTCAAATCCCCGCGCTTCGCACCGGCAAAGTACTGCTTTTAAATTTTTATTAAGAAGAAAAGAAAACCTTTTTAAATTAAGTCTTAAAAAGAGCTGTAAAGATATTGACAATAAGCTACGTAAACCCACCAAGACATGCAATCATTTAAATCAAGGCGCGAGTCGAAAAACACCATCCCATAATATTAGTTAACGATTAACACATTTCTATATGTATTGTTAGCATACAATACAACTGATAATATGTTGCGCTTATTTATCTGGTGTACCGACATTTTTGCTTAACGGCTGAAATCCAACGTGGTTTGCGCCCTTCAGAATGAAAACAGTTTGCATTTATCTTTTTAATAAAAGGCGAGCTTTTAAGCTTGAGAAATCACCCCGTAAATGCACACTTTTAATTGCACATGTGTTAATATATATGCTTACACGAACTTAAAAGGTTTAAATAAAACAGAAATATATACCTTTTATTTTTACTTCCTTAACTTGTGGAGGGTGTATCCTGTAGCAAAGCCGTACCTTTTTTCGTGAAAGCCCGTTTCAGTCAATAAGTTTTAAAAACAGGTGTAAAGATATTGACAATAAGCTACGCAAACCCACCAAGACATGGAATCGTTTAAATCAAGGCGCGAGTCGAAAAACACCATCCCATAATATTAGTTAATGATTAACACATTTCTATATGTATTGTAAGCATACAATACAACTGATAATATGTTGCGCTTATTTATCTGGTGTACCGACATTTTTGCGCGTTTAACGGCTGAAATCTAACGTGGTTTGTGCCCTTCAGAATGAAAACAGTTAGCATTTACCTTTTTAATAAAAGGCGAGCTTTTAAGCCTGAGAAATCACCCCATAAATGCACACGTTTAATTGCACATGCGTTAATATGTATGCTTACACAGTATTAAAAGACACTCAACAACGTCATTTACCTTTGTTCCCGCGTTCGATAAAAGGCGAGCTTTTAAGCCTGAGAAATCACCCCGTAAATGCACACGTTTAATTGCACATGCGTTAATATGTATGCTTACACAGTATTAAAAGACACTCAAAAATTAACGTCATTTACCTTCGTTCCCGCGTATGACTCGTGCTGTAAATATCTTCCTTGTTTTTAGTTCACGTGATTACGTAGGAGGCGTGATGACGCGATACGTGACTCCGCCTCCTCCATTAGAGTATATGGACAAAAAACAGGTTCCAGTTATGACCATTACGCGTAGAATTTTGAAATGAAACCTGCCTAACTTTTGTAAGTAAGCTGTAAGGAATGAGCCTGCCAAATTTCAGCCTTCCACCTACACGGGAAGTTGGAGAATTAGTGATGAGTGAGTGAGTCAGTCAGTCAGTCAGTGAGGTATAGATTACATTCATTTCATTATATATCTGTTTCATTGGACTTTAGCCTGTGTTTTCTCCATGTGTCAGCATGCATTTTTTATGAACTCCAGTTTTCCTCCTGTATCCCAAAAATGTTCATCCATCCATCCATTTTCCAACCCGCTGAATCCTAACTACAGGGTCACAGGGGTCTGCTGGAGCCAATCCCAGCCAACACAGGGCACAAGGCAGGAACCAATCCTGGGCAGGGTGCCAACCCACTGCAGGACACACACAAACACACCCACACACCAAGCGCCAATTTAGAATCGCCAATCCACCTAACCTGCATGTCTTTGGACTGTGGGAGGAAACCGGAGCGCCCGGAGGAAACCCACGCAGACACGGGGAGAACATGCAAACTCCACGCAGGGAGGACCCAGGAAGCGAACCCGGGTCCCCAGGTCTCCCAACTGCGAGGCAGCAGCGCTACCCACTGCGCCACCGTGCCGCCCCAAAAATGTTCACTATAGGTTTATTATGACTTCATGTTATGTTAAAATATACAGTATAAGATAATTATAATATTGACATGTAAACAAGTGTTTCTCTAAGCCATACATCCACTTCAGGAACCAACTCTTTCCAGCACAGGGTTGTTTACCCAGGCCAGGAGACCAGTCAATCACAGGGTACACTCAAACACACCTACACCAGACCAGACTCATCTTATGCCATTACAGAGTCTGGGAAAATGACAGTCTCTAAAGAAAACTCACATGAAAATGGGGCAGACATGCAAATTCTCCACCGAAGACAGTTCAGCCAAAAGCTAAAGCATTCTGTAGTCTAAGCAATGTGAGGCAGCAGCAATACTTGATGTCGCGCCATGCCACCAACTATACAGAAATAATAATCCTCACCATTGATAGCTTCATTGATACAACAGCCTTAAACAAAAGTATCCAAAGAGATAAGAGTACATGCTTCTTACATTGGTTCCATATTCTCAGTGAGTAAAGCACAATTGGGTTGTTAGTATATTGGCGATAACTTGCATTTATTGGGGTACAAAGCAAAGAACATAAAGAAGTACTGCAGGATTTTATTTCAATTGCGGACCAAGCCTGTGTACGTTCATCTGTTTGTGTCCAAGTCCAGGTTTTTATAGCTTGTATATTTGCTGCCCAATAATAAAATTGAAAGTTAGGTAGAGCCATGCCACCTTCCACTTTAGGTCTTTGTAGGGTCGCTCTATGGATACGTGGATGTTTTGAATTCCAAATAAATGAGGTTATGGTTGAATCAAATTTCTTAAAAAGTGATTTATTGATGTATATTGGGATGTTTTGAAATAAAAAGAGAAGCCTAGGGAGGATATTCATCTTAATAATGTTAATACTTCCAGCTAAATTGAGGTGGAGGGTTGACCATCTATGCAAGTCTTGCTTAATTTTTTCCACACAGGCAGTGCAATTTTGTTGATAAAGAGTTTTATGTCTACTTGTGATGTTTATCCTTAGGCATTTAATCTGATCTGCGATGATAAAAGGGAAGGTGTCCAATGTAATATTGTGTGCATGAGAATTCACTGGAAAGAGCACACTTTTAGTCAAATTAATTCTGAAACCAGAAATCTTTTGAAATCCTGTAAGTGATGTGAGGACTTCAGGCACAGTATTTTGTGGATCTGATATATACAGTACCATATCATCTTCATATATAGAAATTTTCTGTTCAAGTCCTTCTCTGATAATTCCCTTTATCCCATAAGCATTTCTACAGTGAACTGCCAGTGGCTCAATGGTGATTGTAGAAAGCAGTGGTGACGAGAGGCATCCTTGTCTGGTACCACGTTGTAGTTTAAAGTAGTCTGAATTAATGTTGTTAATACAAACTGAAGCTTCTGGACTGATATACAGTAGTTTGATCCATGCACAAATGTTCGGGGTCAAACCCAAATTTCTCCAATGTAGTGAAAAGGTAGTTCCATTCAATCATATCAAATGCTTTTTCTGCATCCAACAATAATAATATCTCTGGGGTTTTTGGCTTTGCGGGTGAATATATTACATTAAACAGGCATTGGAGATTGGAAGCTAAGTGTCGGCTTTTAATAAATCCAGTTTAATCTTGTGATATTACTGAAGGCAGCACTTTCTCCATCCTTCTTATTTTAAGATAAAGAAGCTTTTATCTGTGTCACATCTGCATGAGAGCCACCTTTTTCCACCTTCGCAAAAATACTCAGTTTTTAATGTCTGGAAACATTTGGGATTAAATCACTTAGAGATTTGTACATAGACAACGTCTTTGCATCCTACAAACAAATACATTCCAAATTTAAGTTTCCAGCAACACATTTATTTCACTACCTTCAAATCAGAAACTTTGTTAAACAGAACTGGCCCAATTTTCCTCACCTCGCACCTACTTCTATGCCGTAAAAAATATTCATCAGTCCTGAGGACTCAGACAGCATTTCTGCAATACAGTATATAAAACCATTTTACAGTCCCTCCCTTTCAAAGATGCAACAGGACAATGGGAAAAGGATCTCTCACTCAATATCTCAGAAAAGGAGTGGAAGGTAGCAATGCAGAGAATCCACTCGAGCTCCATATGCACAAAGCATACAGTTATTCAACTCAAAATTATATATCAAGCACACCTGTCTCGCGTAAAATTGTTCAAAAAATCCAACACTGCAATCAAGTTCCAGCCTCACTAGGCCACATGTTCTGGAGCTGCACCAAATTAACATCATTCTGGACCAACATCTTTAAATGCCTATCATACAGCCTTGGTGTCACAATCCCTCCTAATCCACTAACAGCCGTGTTTGGTGTTCTTCCAGATGGGCTTAATGTGGAGAAGGACAAACAAACTGTAATTGTCTTTACTACACTATTGGCATGTAGACTTATCTTGCTCAACTGGAGGAATCCTAACTCTCCCCTTTTAAGTCAGTGGGTAACTGATGTTATATACTATTTGAAATTGGAAAAAATCAAATTCTCACTTAGAAGATCTGTGCAGAACTTTTTCAAAACCTTGCAGGATCTAATCAATAACATTTTAGAATAAGCATTTAAATTGAGGAAGTGGATTCTCTCCCATTTTTTCCTTTTTTTCTTCTCCATTTATCTTTATTCACTTATTAATTCATCTATTTACATACTATTTATACTAACTTTAAGTTTTACTCTACTGGTTTAGCTCTCTTTCTCAGGGGTGGGGGTTGATTTGTTTTCGATTTTCTTTTTGTAAAAATGTATTTATTTGTATGGAATGGCTCCAACAGACCCTAGTGACCCTGTAGTTAGGATATAGCGGGTTGGATAATGGATGGATGGATGTTGTATGATTTCAATAAAATCAATAAAATAAAAAGAGTACATGAAGAATTTTTGTTGTTTTCAGATGAGTTTATGACAGTCAGTGAGGTACTGGAAACAATAAACAGAATGCACTTCGCTACAAGATTATAAAAGATCACTTGGTAAAGTTTGGAGTATTTCTAGGTCAGAACTGATCTGTCTCAGTGTCAGCCACTTAGTCTTGTAGTTTAGTAATTTATTGCAGAGTACTGATTGGTTTTAATCTGGTCAAGATGTGTTGTCTTGAAATGTACAGAATATGCCAGTTCTGACAAAAGGAACCATATACATATCTGCAATGATGTCTTCTACTGTAACACAGGAAAAATAGTTCTTCAACAGAGCAATTATAACATTTAATGAAAGCCAAAAAATTTAAAATGTATATTTCTTGAACAAAACTGCAGCCTTAGTTATAATGAAACTCATGGATAAACCTCTGCTTGCATGCACAAACTATAACTTTATTAGTCAACCTACTATTTTTTATGTTACCCCAGGTTGGCTTGTTATCCTCAAATTCCCTTCAAGAACATTCCTCATTTTACCTATCCATTCTTTCAGCACTGTACTCATTTGCCTAAACCTTATGATATGAATGCAGTGCACACTCACCAAATCATTCCTATCACAGCTCTTTCACACTTTATGGACATTGTTTCACTCGTTTACATCTGTGGACCCTTTAAAGTTAGGATGCCTCCTTTTGAAATATGTACTGCATTGGAAAGCAGCTCCTGTCCTGGATCTATATGTACGCTCATCTCACTCTTGTTATCACTTCTACATTTTGAGCTCCATCTATATTCGGTATGTTAGGTAAATTACAGACAGAACTATTGCAAGCTGTTACATTATAAAACATTTAGATGAGAACAGGCCATTCAGCCCAACAAAGCTTGCTAGTCCTATCCACTTAACATTTCCAAAATAACATCAATTCTAGATTTGTTACTGCTGATATATATGATATTTACCAAATTATCATCCGTCATTCTTCTCACACAGCCACAAGTAACAGAAACTTCCTCGCTAAGTGTGGACTACTCCTCACACAACCACATATTTCATGCACCTAAGTTTTAGCACTCTGTAAACTGAAGACAGCTACTTCCAGCATGCCTTACTATTGAGCAGACGCTCAACCACAAGAGACTATTGTAAAGACATTTCCATACCTGCCATCAAGGTCTATGACTAGAACTAGAGATGGACATCGTGTTCCTTTTCACACTAATATTTAAATAGTTAACTGGCAGATCTGTTTACCTATCATAGGGACATAAACACATTTCAAATAAGATCCAATAAGAAAACAAAAAAAAAACACCTCTTAAACAGCACAGAATCTAAGAGGTACTGTATAGATAACAAGCATATAAACCATGGGCTCATATGAGTAAAAGAAAAATAACAACAGGCTGTGGACGAAATCAAGGGGTAAACACTTAAATGAGTAAATTTAGATCCATAAATTACACTTGTAACAGGCTAGCAGGTGATCTCTTAGCTTGCCTTAAAATCTTCCCAAGTTTCAGCCTTGTGCCTGATGCTGCCAGGATGGGTTGTACCATAATACACCTGCCTTAATTCCATTCAGCTAATGGATGAATGGATGGAGTGGTCAGCTTCTTATATCTGCCTGCCTGTCACACATAATTAAGTATCAAGCCACTGACAAAATGGTATGTTTAGAGTGTTACACAACAAATATCAAATGACCAAATAGAGCAATAATAAGATTATTTGTGGTGTTCAGTGCATCATCACCTCCTGACCTCTTACTCATTTGTTCAATTAGGATTACACATAATCTGAACATTATGCACTAAATAAATATACAATTCAGTTAGGGGAATTGTTAGGTTTCAAAGATTACATTTAGATCACAAGCAAAATATCAAGAAATAAATGTATGACATGTTATAAATAAGTCCTTGAATGTCTGATGAAATTTGCATAGGTTTGAATCTAACCCTCAGTGAGTGATACAGGACCATCTAGCACAGTGGTTCTCAAATCAGTCCTGGGGACTTCCACTTCTACTTTTTTGACAGTTTCTACACTCTCTGGTGCATTACTGCCATCTTCTGTTCTGGAAAAGTATTAATGTTATATCTTCATACAAAATCCTGTCTATTTTTAAATTTTCAGTATTACACCTACTTAAAATATTTTAAAGTTAGTATATATGTAGATCTCTTAACTTTGTTTTCAGCCTTTGTTTCTCCATTTCATAACATTTATAGTGTAGTGAAACACAGATTCTGTGGTTAATTAATTCTTACAGTTCTCATCCATTATTTTCCCCAATAACCTTTAGGTTGCTGTTTACCCCATAGTGACCTATTCTTAGTGTGCTTATAACAATATAATCTCTCCCATTTTTTCCTATAAAAATATTCCCATCATCTGTATTTTGAATTTAGAAGAAATGCTTAGCCATACTTTTGATTGCCACCTTCCTTGCCACAATTTCCCAATTTCCTTTTTACAGTGACTATTTTCAACAGACAAGAGGAAAGAAAGAGACCAAATGTTAAACAGAAAGGAAAGAAAAGAAAAGAGAATAAGTCAGAATTGTGGTGGACCTGGTGTTGCTGTGGAGAGGAGTCAAGTGGTTTGGGATGGCCCCCAAAGAATGATGGTGGCAGAACACAAGCCAGGTTGGGGCACCCCAGCAGTGAATGACTTCGGGCACAAGCTGACTAGAAAGTTGACTACGCTTGCCGGTGGATATCTCCTCTTGTTGAGGAGACCTTAAAAGGTTAGCGGAGGAGACGTTGAGTTTGGAAGGAGGCACAGAGGCTCATGATGGTTTTATCTCACAGATCCTGACTGTGTTTTAATCCATGGATATAATGGTGTTTGATTTAGTTCTGCCCTTACCGATACATTCACAGATTAAAACAAAGACTGTGCAACATCTACATTGCAACTATGCTTCAAAATATGTAGATTTACTTTTTATTTTTGTTCTTATTTATCAAATCGATTCCAGTAAATACAGAAATGTGCTGACAGTAGTCCATCACATGAAGTGAGATATGGTGTCCCACACGACTCAGTACTGGGACCTTTACTGTTTTCACTTCACATGCTTCCACTGAGATCTATCATTAGAAAACATAACATTAAGTTTTCACTCATATGCAGATGACACCCAGTTATACCTTGCTTTTAGACCTAATGACATTTCTATAATGTTGTCCTTATTAAACTTGTTAGTGAGTTAAAGGAGTGGATGGATGTGAACTACTTGTCTCTAAACACAGATGAAACAGAAATGTACGTTTTTGGAGGGAATGATGCTGATCACAGCAATATTTTGTCATTATTTAATTCAGTTGGAATCACCATTTGTTTGTTTAATACTAGCATATCTTTTAAACTGCTGGTGCCCTGCCCGGTGTTTGTTCCTGCATTGCGCCCTGTACTGGCTGAGATTGGCTCCAGCAGAACCCCGTGACCCTGTGTTAGGATATAGCGGGTTGGAAAATGACTGACTGAATGACTGATATTATTTAAAGTGTACATTACAAAACTGTCCAAAACATGTTTTTTTTCATCTTGAAAATGTTGGAAAATTAAGGCATTATCTAAATATGCAGGTTACTGAGAAATTTATTCATACATTCATATCTAGTAGGATTGACACACTGCAGTGTGGTTGTCACTGGCTGTTTAAATTGTTCTTTATATAATTTTCAATTACTTAAAAATGCTGCAGCACAAATTATTACAAGAACAAGAAAATACAAACATATAACCCCTGTTCTTAAATCCTTACACTGGCTTCCACTTAAGTTTAGGCAGATTTCAAACTCCTCCTTTTAACATTTAAAGTCTTAAATGGCCAATGTCCTTCTTACTTATCTGAACTTATCATTACCTACAAGCCAGAACACACATTAAGATCTCAAGATGCCGGTCTGCTTATGATTTCAATGATTACTAATATATCAGTGGGAGGGTGAGCTTTTTAATTACAGGGCTCTGAAGCTGTGGCAATGTCTGCCTGCTACTGTAAGAGGTGCTCCTTCAGTCTCAGCTTTTCAATCCAGGCTGAAGACTCACTACTTCAGTTTAGCATATCCAGACTAGAATTGCTGATTAGCTGTGCATACTGCATCTCTGTTGTTAGTCATTTGTACTAAAATATCCGTAATATTATATTTATAAACTGTTACTAACGCTTGGATATTTTCAACAGAACTGCTCTATTGCCAGGTTGTTTGCCTGCCTTTGGAAAATTCATCTCTAATAATAATTATAATTCATTACATTTATATAGCGCTTTTCTCAGTACTCAAAGCGCTATCCACACAGGGAGGAACCGGGAAGTGAACCCACAATCTTCCACAGTCTCCTTACTGCAAAGCAGCAGCACTACCACTGCGCCACCTGTGAGGACAAACCAGATAAATAAATAAAGAAGATTAAGACAGTGAATTCTCTGATAAAGGAGTACTGTAATCATCAGGCAGAAGAGTCCTTTCATCAGATTACCCAGACTAGAACTGACTCAGTTGTGGAATGGCCAGTGGGGAGTGGGGGGCTTGTTGGCCGAGGTCTCCAGGACTCTGAACAAATCTGTATCCTCATATGTGATAGATCTGTATTTAGTGTGTGATATAATCTATTCTTGCATTTTGCTTTGTAGTTTGTACTGTTACTATTGTACATGTATTATTGTATTGTATTCCTGAGGTGGCAATGATAGATTGGCCATCTAAGTCTGTGAAGAGGATTACTTGTGTTCTGTTTTGTGTATTGTATTTAACCCATTGTTTGACACTCATTGCACGCCCAATCCACCTAGAAGGTGTTTTCTCTCTGAATTGCCTTTTCCAAGATTTCTTTAATTTTTTTTCCCCTACAAGATTTTTTTTGGAAGTTTTTTACTAGGTTTTTATAGAGTCTGACAGGGTTAGCGGGGTTAGGGCGCTGTCAAAAATAGGGCCTGTTAAAGCCCATTGTGGCACTCTTTGTGTGATTTTGCACTATACGTGAAATACATTGTAATTTTTTTTGTTGTAATGTATATATTGGATTCTTTATTTAGGAACTTTTAACTGCCATCAGGAAGTCTGTTATTACAAATTCTTTATTTGAAAGAAGAAACTTCCAGTGCAATTTGTTTGCACATCTGTTTGTTCTAATAGAAGTACTTGCACATTTGCACTTTACTCTTGTTGTGTAATGTGTCCTCATTGCTCCTCTTCTGACATGACTATTGATGGTCCCAGGTTCAAGGAAGTCATGCACACTGTAGATACCCAGGCTATCACACTGGAACACACAGAAATCGTACTGTGATACCTTGGTAGTACAAACACCCAATGCATATGCAAAATTTCCATAATCATATCAGGTCTTGATTTACTTTCCTCATTTTGAATTGAAAGTAAAGCTGCCATTGAATAAGAACAAATCACCATTCTACAAGGCCTTATTTTCTCTACTCAACCTAAAGCTAAACTTATAGCCATTCATTAAGTTCAATACACGAACAAATAAGCTGTGCATCAATACATTATGTTCAGTTGAAGAATATCTCATTTTTTCTGAGTCTGGTAATTTAGGACCATATGTGTGTAGTAGTAGTAAAATAGTCATATTAATAAGATGCAATATGTTTTTCAAGGTTCCATCTTCAACACTTTCCCTTTTCTTCAATTGTACTTATTCCCTCTATAAAATCAGCCATAGGTTTAGTAAATAACCAAGGAGAAACTTCTGACCAACAAAGTCTACTGTACTTTTTCCTTTATACTTTTATTAATATCTTTAGAGCTCTTCCAACCCTTCCTCCATATCCTCTAAATTTTTATTATATTGTTGCCCCGACCCTTATTTAAGTACTTTCTAAGAGGGATGCTTTGAGGTACATCCTGTTAAAAATCTCCAGTATTAAGTACTGAGAGCACGGCATTTTAATTATACAGGTACTAGCTGTGAATTTCCCAAGACTATGGGCCTCAGCTATATATATAGTAGTGGTGTCACTTAATCTGATGTATCAGAAGTACTATGTAACAAACTTTTCTGTTAACAATTTTTACCAGGGGCTAAATATTATTAGTTCATTGGAGCTCCTTACTTTAGAATATGCTAGATACAATTGCCCATGAGTAAAACACCTGTGCTGTAGATCAATTTGTGTTTTTTTTTAGTGACTGACCTTGGTTTTTCTTGATGGTCACTGCAAAACTCAATTTTACAGGAAACTATTGTTTTGAATCAAAATGGACAATGATTAGGAATAATGGGAATTTGGGTAAAATATAATTTCACCTATTGCACATATTGTAAAAATTAGAGTGTTTATCAGATTTAAATGTAAAGATTGTATTGTTACAAAGTTTTGGAGGGCTTAGATCAAAGGCAGTATACGCTGAATACTGATTTACTTATTACATACAGCACTGATGTTTATAGGCTGCACATGTATGTGGTGCATACAATGAATTGAACGTTTTAAGCATTGTACAGAAAAGAACAGATAAAAAGAAATAAGATGGTGAACTACATACTATTTCCACCTCCTCTGTGTTCTGTCCATGGGGGACATCTTTGCTGAGCTGTGCAAGCATTTAAACTGATCAAAGCATTCCGTCGCTGCTGCGTTGTGTTGTACCCAGGGCTTGAACTGGGCCGGAATGCTGCACCAGCACTTCGCTGTTTCTGCTTTGCGAACCAGAGTTTAGCAGCACATTGCGGTCTAAACTCCAAAGTGGCACCTCAGTCCTCCATATTATTGAACATATTTCACCAATAAGGGCACCTGTCACCCACCCAATTGTTTCAACTATACTGTATGTACTGTAAGTGAGATTTACAATCCAAGGTGGACAACCATATCCCACCAAACCTCCAGTAGTGCTGAAGCAGTAAATGGTGAAAAACCCCTGCACATATTCTCAAGGTCAATAATTGTATCACATCCAATTTCCTCAATGACAAATAAATACAAACTTAACATACTTCCATTCTTCCACACTGCACCATCATCTGTATTTAACGACTTTCTCATATTATCTGGAACTGCCTGAAATATATTATTATATACTTTTGTTAAAAAGGATTGGACTAATCATAATTCCTTGTGAAATGACATTTTTGCATGTGTGTTTTGGATGACTACCCTTTTATACATATGGCTTTCCATATCATATGTATAACTTCCTCGTTGAAAAAAAAAACTGCTTTCTTTAAACTCAGAAAGTGATACAAAGTGGACCTTTCAATTCTAAAGCCACTCTAAAATAGACAAGAAAATTATTAATTTCTAATAGATTATGCAATCTGTATACCACCATTCTTTCTATTAGCTTGCAAATGTTAGAAATCAGAACAACTAGATTGTAGGAATAAACCAGAAAAGTCTTTCCCCTTCTTAACAAAAGGAATTATGCTTGCATAAATTAGATATTTTACCAGATTTCCATAATGTGTTTAATAAATAGCGCTACTAGAGCCATACTCTTCAAATGTTTTAAAAAATAATTATAAATTACATCTTTGGCAGGGGATGAATTTTTACTAATTTTGATGCATTCACTTAATAATACTAATTTAAAATGACTACTATTAACATCTCCCAAGCTAATGGTGCCCTCTTAAAAAATTCTAAAACTTTCTAATATTAATTTTCTTGTCTGATTTACATTAAAAATGTAAATCTCACCCTGCTGCGTTTTTCTGAAAAGCAGTAAATGAGATGAAAAAAGGCCCAGCTAATTACACAACGAGATCAGTCAAAGGTAAAATAATTCACTGACTGTGAAACTGGCTGGAATAAAACTTGATGTAGCAGATCGGTCTCTGATAGATATTTTCCAATAACAATACTTAAGAAACATATAATGCTAAATTATCCATGAAAAAAAACAAAGGACTTAAAAGATTTGCATTACGATATGCTTAGTTTCAACCAAAAGCAATAAAGAGGAGCAACTACGGTGACCCCTCGTTTAAAATAAGTAAGTACACGCGTAATTTTCCTGAAAATTGGGACTAACAGGCCTTGTGAGAATGGCAAGTCAAAATCGGTCTGACCAAGACCAACCGTGCCCTCGTCCACTTTAAGCTCATTTTACAACGTACATCAGTGCAGGATCGTGTATAAAGTAGATCTCAAAACATGGAATTTACGTTTTCCCTACTTTTAGTTTCCCTCCTATGTACTACTAAGAAGAAATAATTTGCATTATAGAATAAACTGGCTCGAGTTCTCTTTATATTTCAAAGTATAAGCAACGTTCAGTTATAATTCATTGATACTTAATAGCGAGGGTACTCGATGACAATAATAATTGATTCACTGTTGCCGAAGTTACAGGTAATTTGTTTCCCGACGGTGTGACTTCGGGATTGACATCCGGCGGAACTGAGCAGGGGCGCCAAAATCAAACTATTGGCTTCCTGTTTGCTTTAACCAAGAGGTTACAGGCAGTTACGTATCAGCTGCATTTGCTTTCAAAAGAACCTGCCACTGCCGTTATACAGTAAACTGCCAAAATCAGAAGTGGGAGAAGAAGAAGAAGAAGTCGTTTTGCAGGTAAATCGTATTTTCTTTGTAGCTTCGGGATGAGGAAAGAGATATGCGTACATCATAATGGATTTTTCTTCTTGAATATGCCAGTTTTGCTCTTCAGTGTTTACGCCCCTAATCCACGCCTATTCAAGTTAACGCACTGTATTTTCACAGATATGTGTTATTAGGAAGATGCAATGTTTTAAAACGTATGTTGATTTGTGTTAATGAAGTGGATCTATATTTCGGAGAATGAGTATTGCACATTTTGCGTGCATATGAAGTTTGTCCGGCTCAAAAAATTCATTGACACACTAAAATCGCCTCGAGAAACTTTTGAAAAGTACTCGACCAAAGCTAGGGATTCCTTTGTCAAATTGCAGGTTAAATTTGTCTGGTACAGTGCAGGAACGTTTCTTAAATTAACAAGCAAACTGGGCAAACTTCCACATCTGCAGCTTTCATATAGCATTGATAGCTAAATCACGTTGTCGAGGGTTAAATCCACTTTTATTTTCACAGCAGTGCCTCTTGTTGAAATAACAATGGTGAAACGTGATACAGTGTAACGCTTTGAAAATCATAATTCATCCTGTCCAGAGCAGCAGACGCGAGAATGCCAGATTTGCCATTGGATCTGAGTAGTACATACTAGAGCTTTACAACAGAATTGTGGCGAGAACAGGGCATTCGGCCTAACATGCTCGTCCATCATATTTGCCTAGATTGTGTAAAATAATAATCAAGTCGAGATTTGAAGTTTATTAAAGTCCTGCTCCTACGTGGTAATTTATTGCCCAGGGCTTTTTGCATCAAGAGTAGATAGATAGATACTTTACTAATCCCAAGGGGAAATTCACAGTATTAAGAGTAGTAGCGCAAAAGCCTCCAAACACACTGCACAAAGTCCTTTTTAATGCTAGAAGCAACAAATCGGCAACAGAGACATGGAACACGGTTTACAGCATACTGTGTGATTCATGTTCAGCTGTATACATAAGACAAACATCAAAACCACTTGCCACACGTATACAGGAACATTGCAGTGCAGTCAGAAGAAAGGATATATGGTCTCTTATTTACACACATTCAACTTCAAGTGGAGACACATTTCAATGGGACTTGTCCCCATCAGGAAAGAGAAGGGGTGATTGCC